>NC_061115.1:184690237-184722697 GCF_002878395.1 Capsicum annuum | reverse complement strand
GGTTGGGTTTTTTGCGATTCTCAAATTCCTCCATATCTTCAACTAACCGTTCCTCATCATCGCCCTTCCAATCATCATTGTTCCATTCATTTTGTTCATTTAGGCTTTGACATGACACAACATTGGCAGGTTTAAGCTACTATTATTGTAATGGACAAACAAACTAAGTTAGATGATAAGAAAATAATAACAAAACATATGACTAGGAAAATTTTAGAAATAATATAGCTTTGCAAATAAATGAAGGACTTTTCATTAAAATTTGAGAAATAATTACAAAATCATGGCTTGTGACTTGCACAAATACAAGCCCCCGCCTTTTTTGAAAGCAGTAAGATACGAAAATAAATTTTTGAGATATAAAAGGTGGATCGCGGGGCCTCCTCCGGATCATCACCAATTTCAAAACTATTAGTAATTGCCTTTTCATATACCATGACGGACGAAGGGTTATGAGTGGAGTGGAGGTCCAATTTTGCAAAGCCTCCCCTGGCGCAATCTGCTTCACCCCGCTAGACTCTGGGAGATCTTCTGGACAGCATTGCATCCTTCAAGCAAATTTCCTATCCCATCCCCAAGACCATCATCATCTGACATCTCTCATACAGGAATGACTGGAACAGGAGTGGCAATGTCCTAAACAGACTCTTTTCTGGCTTATCCTAAACCCTATCTTTTTTAGTAGGCTGATACCCTAACTCGTGCTTAGAGCTGCTCTCTGGGATCACAATAGGCTCTATAATTCCTTATAAATTCTTGCCCAACACTCGAACAGGTTTGAACCTATTTTTTAATATCACAGATGCAATCATTTTGTAGATAGAAGGCATTGATATTTTAGGTGTCGAATCTCTTTCCGCAGCGTTTACAATTTCCACTGTATAGAAACTGCTACCTTTTGGAACATCTTCAATCACCAGCATATAACCATTGGGACGGTCCACTTGACTTCCTTCTCCTTGGATGACTACTTCATGATCTTTCTAAATGAACTTCAAGAATTGATGAAGGGGTGATGAAATTGCCTTTGCCTCGTGTATCCATGGTCTTCCCAAAAATAGGTTGTAGCTAGGATGGATATCCATAACATGAAACTTAGTCTTAAACTCAGCAGGACCTATTTGGATGTGCAAATCAATCTCTCCTATGGTATCTCTCTGCCCTCCATCGAATGCTCTCACATTTATGTAGCTTTGATGAATTTTCCCTAGATCATAGCCCATTTGGACCAACGTGGAGAGGGGACAAATATTTACACTAGATCTGTCGTTTATTAATACCTAATTAATTGCATAATCTCGACAAATAATGGCGACATGCATGGCTTTGTTGTGCATTGCTCCTTCAAATGGTAACTCTTTATCACTGAATGATATACGATGGTTCACCATAACGTTCCCTATCATCGCAGCCAAATTCTCAACGCTCGTTCCTCCGGGAATATATGCTTTCTCCAAGACCTTCGACAGAGCCTGCCGGTGGTGTTACGAGTTCAATAATAGTGCCAAAACAGAGATTTGGGCTGGCATTTTTTCCCAGTGTTTGACAATTGAATAATCCTTTGGTTGCATACGCCTCCAAAATTCCTCAGCCTCTCCTTCAGTGATTGGCCTTTTCTGTGAATCTTTCTTGTTGGTCAATTCCTCAGGGATGTAACATCCTCCTGATCACGTCATCCCCTGGGCAGCGGCGATTTGCAGAATAAATTCCTTCTTTGGAGGGGGAGTGTACACTTGAGTCGGTGCAGTCATCACTATAAATAGGGCTTTCTCACTGATACTTAAGGCAGCCACAACTTTCTCTTCTTTCCTACCTTTTATACCCTTTTGAGCTTTTTGGAGTTCACCTGGGTAATGATCTTGCCAGATGACTATTCGCCTTCTATTTCAATCATGTTAATTGTAGATCCCCCATGGTTGGGCAATGGATTACTGCTAACATTTGGAGTAGGTGCCTGGAGCGTGATGACCTTTTGATTAATCAGATCTTGGACTTTGTGTTTCAAGATAAGACAGTCCTCGGTACTATGCCCTACTGCCCCCGAATGATAGGCACAATTTTGATCAGGGTGATAAAACTGGGAGCTAGGATTGACAGGCTTTGGCTGTACTGGTTGCAAATGGCCAGCCTTCTTCGATCTTTCAAATAATTGGGTGCGACTTTCAGCTAGTGGGGTGAAGTTTTGAGAAGTTTTCTTTTCGTGGTTTGGACGCTGGGGGTTATACGGGCTTAGGTTTGTAGAAGGGGGTACTTGGTGGTAATTTGGAGGTCTTTAGAAATTTGTTCGGCTATTTAAGGGAGTAGTTTGGAAATGACATTGATAATTTGGAGGTGGAACAGGGTATTGGGGAAAGATATTTAACTGTGGAGCTTGGTATGATGGTGGGATGTTTGGGAGTGGATTTTGGTATTGGGGGTGGACGTAGAATGCGGAAGGTTAGGTGATGACGAGGAAGATAAAACATTTCTAGAGTTGAATCGCTGTTTCAATTTTGTAACAAAATTGGCAGAAACCCCACCTACCTCTTCCTTCTTCTTCTTAAAAAACATGGCAGTTCCAGATGATGTCGAGGTTTTGGCAATTTTTCCTGTTCGAATACCTTCCTCTAATGATTCTCCTATTTTAACCAAATCTGCAAAAGTCGCTCTGACAGCGGACACCATTCTGGTATAATATTCTTCTTCTTGAGCGCGAGAGAACACGGATACCACTTTCTCCTCGAATATGGGTGGCTGCACTTTGGCAGCTTCTTTCCTCCAACGAAAAGTATAATCTCGAAAACTCTCAACGCTCTTTTGTTTAATCCGATCTAGTGAATACCGAACAGGGACTATTTCAATGTTGAATGCGAACCGATCAAGGAAACTCTTGGCCAATGTCTTCTAACCAGTCCACCTTTTTGACTCCTGAGACATGAACCACTGCAAGGCTTCACCATTCAAACTTTAACTGAATAGGCGCATTAATAACGCCTCATTTTTCGCTATCCCTACTAGTTGCTCCTAGTACCTTCTTAGATGGGCCATTGGATTTTCGGTACCGCCAAACATCTAAAACTTAGGGATCTTGTATCCTTCTGGTAAGGTCTACTCCTGGGTGAACACACAAATCGTCATACCCCAAACCGTCGTGGTACTTGGCCCCGTGAGACTTTTTGATCCTCATGATCTCTTCTTGCATTTCTAGTAAATTCCTTTCATGCTGGGCCCTCTATTGCTTCTCTTTCTCCTCGTAATGGTCTATCTCGAGGTTAAGAAGGGGTTCATAAATATCAGGGGATACGATGGGTTAAGGGGGATTTGGAAGAAAGGCTTGATTTTGCATATGGAGGAAATTTTGTTGGTAAGTGGGGAGAACATTTTGGAAATTGGGAAGGTTATGTGGGCCTTGTAAGTTGTTTGGCAAAATATGAGAGGGATTTTGAGGATTTGGAAATGAATTTAGTGGATTCGAAGGTAGGTTTGCTGTATTTTGTGGATTTGGGAGTAAATATTATGAATTTGGGAATGCGTTTTGTTGATTTGAGAATGTGTTTTGAGGATTTGGGAATAGATTCGAAGACAAGTTCTGTGGGGTTGCAGATAGATTTTGTGGATGGTAGGCATCTGGATTATTTTCACGATTAGTGTTTTGGACAAATGAAGGAGCGGAGCCGGATGATACGTTAGTTGGTTGGTCCTCGATAATAGGGGTACTGAGGAGCGGGATTTGGAGTAGGTCCCGTATCCCCCCGGAGCAGGGGCATTGACGGTGATGGCAAGTTAGCCAATTCTCGAGTGTGATTTATTTTCTCCAGAAGCAATTCTAATTTTCTTGCAAGTTCCGCAATCATCTCATTCTGTTCTGCTATCACATTATCCCGAATAGCCAGTGCGCTTTCTTCATCATTTCCTATCATTTTTGAATGATGGTCCGAGGATGGGATTTTCTGTGCTTTCGATCGGGTGAAGTAGGAATGTTCTGCCAGTTTATCAACACAGAGTAATTTCTGTTATCTGCAAAGTAAAACAACTCAAAGGCAAATGTGTTAGTTTCTGTATGTGATAAGTAATGCAAAATATTTGACAGGAAATAATCACACAGAGTTGTTCGAGTCATAGCCAAATTCATCTGTAGGTCATAGTGGATAAACTTGCCTTTGATCTCAACCAACGCATATAAGCACATAAAACAGTTATATCACACAAGACATTAAAATAACGCGTATCCTAATTGGGGTGACCCTTTTTGATCCAAGGGTTCAGGCCTAACGATTTTTTGTAGAAAATATATGCTTCCTCAAAGTAAATCCATTAACCCCCAACTCATATAGACACAAAAAGGGGCATAAATGCCTAAAAAGATAACAAAACAGGGATACAATTTTTAGGGAAAAGGGAAAATAACATGAAAGAAGATAAGTTCCCGCGCAGGGGAGAATAGGAAAGCTAGCTACTGGAGGCTTCTTCATCTGCTTTCGCCTTCTTTTCCTTGTTTACCTCATGTGCTATTTGATACCTATTGATGATAATTTGACTCCCGCATAATTATGCCTTGCAGTCGTAAGTCATTTCTCCTATGTTGTCGAGTTGGGAGGCCATGCTATCGTCCAAATCGATTAGGCATTGCCTGGCATCATCAGCGTCTTGCCTAGCTCTTTTCAACTCTTCCCTCAATGTATGTATGGTCAAAGCGTCTTCCATGTACATCTACCAGTGCGCAATTTCACTTTTTTGGAACTCATCTTGTATCCTGTGAAGCCGAATTTGATACTTAGATTCTACATCCACATCCCGAGTGGGCATATTTGGTCCTGGATTTAATGCTCCAGCAAGGCTCTTTTTCAACCACTCCTTGTAAGTGTCGCTGACTTCAGGTTCATACCCTATACAGAAAGAGTTTCTACCCACTTTTTCCTTCTCCATCTATTTATCATGTAGTCTTTGAGCAAGGTCTTACTTTCATCATATTCGATGAAGAATCTGAGCATAGAATCGATTTGAGGCGTCTCCTGCTTGATCTCAAATTGCCTAAGAACTCTGCCAGGATTGTAGGGGCGGGTTCCCCTGAGACCCGAGAGCACTAAAAAAGGCCATTCGCCCCCTCGAATGAAGTATTTCCCTGAACGAAGATAGTTAAGGGACCATTGGACATCGCCATCTCTTAATTCTCCAAGAGTCTTAAACCAAAATTTGTGGGATGCTTCCCTTTTGAACTTGTGTAAAAATAACCACATGTCGTGCGATTCTAGCAGATTCTCTTTGTTTTGTGATCAAGTTGTGCCGTTCTAGGATTTTTCACCAAATGCATCATCATCCACCATTGTAATATAAGGTTGCAACCTTGAAAGAAATGATTCTCGACTTGACATCTTCCCAAAGCGCGATATATTCGGCGACAATCATGGGGGCTAAGTTGTGGAATACTTCTTTAGAATTGTATTCCATTCCAAAGAAGAGTGAATGGGTCAATGTGACAACCCTCGGATGAATTGTGCCATTTTCCCCCTGCGGGAACACCATGGTTCCAAGTAGGGCTACCGCGAATGCAAAAGCTCTCGTTTCCTTCTATTTTACTTCCGACTCCAATTTATGCCCAAATTTGTGAAAAGAGTTGAATCTTTCGAACCAACGGTACAACTCACGAAAAGTGATATTTGCTCCATCCCGTTCTCCTAGCCAGGTGTCGTCATTAGTTAAAATGCTTCCTTGATCTTTTGACGATCCCACAGATCCGAGAATAAAATATTCTTATCCGGTGTCTCCTTTCTCTTAAAACACATTTTCGTACTCTCGTAGCAAATCAATACCTCTTCAATGGTGGGGGTCAATTCAATATCCCCGAAGTGAAATACCATGTTCTGATCATCCCAAAAAGTTGTTAGTACATGGATCATTTCGGGCCAAGCGTCCATCTCGATCAAAGAAGGAAGATGCCCAATGTGTGTTCTAATAGTCTTTCTTTCTTCTGTACCCAAGTAATCCCAACACAGTTTCAGGTAATCATCGGTTTTGGTGACCATCTTGAACTTTTCACGAGAATGCATTTGAGCTATATCTACATAAAAGAAGACAAAATAAGCCTTTCCCCAACCCCAAAAGATAATGGATTGAATTTAGACAAATATATATTTCTTCAACACATAAGCATGGTTCGTCTGTGATTAAATAGGGGTCAAATAGACATAGGGCAGGTTTTCTAATGGGCCCAATACCCCGCTCGGATATTGGGTCGTCCGAAGCAATGCCTAAAATAGGGTTTTGGTTTCGTTCTATCCTCGGTGTCTAGAGTGGGCTTGGACACTGGTTCTCAAGCGGACAACTTGAGTTTGAAAACACGAACAGCGTCAGATGACTCATGTGCTGATAAGTTATTCGTATTTCCAACAAATTTTGGACTTGAAAAACAAGGGTCGGGACATCCACGAAACCCCAAAACAGTTTATAAGATGCAGTAAATGCCATGAGATGCGATAATTAAACTTTACATAATTGAAACACATAAACACATCAATAGTTAATCAAAGACGAAATAAAACATTTGGTTAGAACCTAGTTAGGTCCCCAGCAAAGTCTCTATTTCTGTTTTGCGGAGAAATTTTGACTTTCGAAAGAGTCGCCACTTAATTTTAAAAAGGAATTAAGAAACCTTTTCAAAGTACTTCAAACGATTCAAAATAGGAAAATCGTTTGAGTTAAGAAATTCTGAGTAACCGGTTCCTATTAACGTTTTAAGAAGGTGTTAGGCACCTAAAACATCCGCTAACTTGCCATTATCCGGACTATTTGAAAACGTCATTGATTAACTTTCTAAAATTTGATTTATCGAAAAATGGTTGACTTTTAGAAATACTTTGAAAGTTTGCAAAAGTTAATTTTTAGCGAATTCGTTAGGGGATTTGACTAGGTTCACAAAAAAGGCATGCAAAACAAATAATCAAAAGAAAGGGGAAGGGAGGAGAATTAGTGGTTTAGGCTTTGAATCCCAAATTGCTAAACC
Source organism: Capsicum annuum (assembly GCF_002878395.1). Classification (NCBI taxonomy): domain Eukaryota; kingdom Viridiplantae; phylum Streptophyta; class Magnoliopsida; order Solanales; family Solanaceae; genus Capsicum; species Capsicum annuum. The sequence goes on along the minus strand of NC_061115.1, from coordinate 184,715,718 downwards.
TGTCCTAATCTAGTTGGCTTTTTTCCAACCCATTTATCCTTTGACCTGTCCTATTTCTATATTTTCGGGCCCTTTGGCTCGAGTTTTCGCTTCACCTGTATTAAGTACAACTTTAGCTTCAAGGCCTGAATAAATGAATAAATAAATAAATAAACTAGTAAATAAAACGACGAAGGAGATTTTTGATGCCTCTTAACCGCTCCAAACGTAGGCCTTTAATCGCCTCTTAACCGCTCCAAACGTAGGCCTTTAATCTATTGTCCTTCCCTAACTCCGCGTGTTCATGTGCCAAGGGATCTCTTTTGAGCTTAGAACCTCGGGCTTGGCCCTGAGATGGGCCTCACTGGCCCCATTAAGGAATGCAAAGGAAGAGGGTCCGTTTGGACTCCAGGCGAATTCATGCGGAGGAAAGAAAAAATATATATGAGTTAATAAGCGTTCAAATATTTAGATAATAAAGAAAATTAAGAAAATTTAAAGCTTTCCAGAGTCACTACTTCTATCATCAAGTATGAAGGAGAAACTGGCTAAAAGATTAATGAACTTACGACATGTAACTAATTTTGGACCTTTAATATGGGAATCAAAGAGAGCACAATATATCAAACCCTAGTAATTTTGCATGGAAATGTGCATATACATGAAACAATTCCAGTGAAGGGCTTCAGTTTTCCTAACCTAATGTAATTATCATTAAGTGAAAGTGTTGGATATATAAAAAAAAAAGTTTCACTTGTCACAGTATAAAGATGTTACAACATTTGTTAAGGGACCTTGCATTAATAGTAAGTCGCAATCGATGCCTTTTATGACTAACTAATAGGTTCAGGTGCTTACTAATGATAAGGAATACACAGAAAACTAAGAAAATTTTAACAACTGGCAATCAAAACACTCACCTGAAATACAAAACTGAAGGGCAGAAGGTAATTCCCCAGAATGGATACTTAAATTTATGCAACAGATGAATCAAAGTACGTTCGTTTCAACTCTTTCCCTATATGTTGGACAATATACAAGCCAATCCGACTAACGAAAACAAGGAAGGTCTCACTCAGATCAAGAACACTATCCATTTCTGATACTAAAAATTGAAATGCAGTGAAGCGCTTCGAATAAACCAATTTATACCAAACTATATGATACTCTTATGTTATTAGGGACAGGAGAACACGGGTTGCGATCTGTTTTGGGAACTTCGTACCTAAAATGTAAGCACGCGATTTAAGAAATTGATTGAAATGCATAAAGGAAACAAAATTAACCTATAAATCCAATTTCCACAGTCAATAGGTATTCATAGGGACATACGACAGTGACGCTCCATTTCCATAAGGAAAAAAACAAAATTAGGATATTCCCTTTAAATAGGCATACTAAAATACCCCAACTATTGCATTCATCTCCCTAACCCAACCACGCACCGGTAACAAACTCAAAAGACAAGGAAGGATTAAAAGAATTCAAATCCACACACGAAATACACAACAGATAAAGCTAAAAGGGAGGGTGGCAGGGTGCTACTATCAACCTCATCCTCTTTTGACAAACCCAAACAAGTTTTAACAATCAAAACGGCTATCGAGGAAAAATAGGATTTTCTAGCCTATTGTAGGACGTTTCTTCATCCTTCTTTTACAATTTGACAAGCCGAAGGATCTCAAGAGGTGATCCTATCGAGATCGACAGTTATGACGGCATCCCAACAACAACAACATATAAGAAAAAACGTCTTACATCAACTTCGAATGAGATAAAACATCAGCATGCACTATTAAACAAGAATCAAGACATCAATTTTGACCATGAAATTGGAGATTCAAGACACAGAGAGTACACAAGATAAGGATCCATATCAAAAAGTACTTAAAAATGTCAAGATTATTAGACAGACTACAAAATTGAGACGAGAACGACAGAAACCACACATCAAAAAATTCAAACAGGAAACAACCTAACATAACAACTCCACTAAACATTCTTCCTTACTAAAGATGAACCCATGGCCCATTGCAGCCTCTACAGCAAAAAACCCAGCCTCATTCATCGACAAATAGATAACTAACTACGAAAAAAGAGGGATGGAGAAGAAAATACTAAAATGAAGCAGAAAGAGGGACTAGGGTGTGTTTACCTTTTTGGAGAAGAAAAGTGATACTCAAGCTCAGAATCTACCACTACTGAAAGAAATCTTGTTCGGGGCAGCAAACGGGATGACGAACTATCAGTAAAATTGTCGCTACTGGAGTCTCGCGATGTCGACCACCAACGGAGCTTAGTGTTATCAACTCGATACCCTCTAACTAATCAGCTAACTCTCAGAGGAAGATAGAAAAGGAAATTCTTTTTCTAAAAATAAACGTTAATGTTGATTCTCTTCTCGAACCTTAAATTTTCACCTCCCAATTTTTGAATCCCCTTCAACTCTCAATAAAGATTTCTTCTTCAGTTTTTCGAAACCCTAGAACCTAAAAAAAATCCCCCTCTTCATCCTCCTAAAATAGCCTTTTATAGAGAATACTCTAGGGTTCGTTTATAGGGGTAAGTTAGTAAAACAACAAAAAGGAAATTTGAATTCCAAAATTTTGATAGGTATGCTGTCTAACCATTTGTACAACCCGGTGAATTTCGAAATAAGGCCAACCAATCCAAATTGGAGAAAGGGGAATCATCTTCAAGAACCAATTAGAAATCTCCACCAATGTACAAATTCGTACAAGTTATCCCAAAAATCATGGAATTTGGACGTTGGGGCGAGCCAACTCACCCATTTCTAGAAGCTTCGAGGTCCTTCCTCATCGTACTATCACGTGGAACGCATGGATAATACCACAAACAGGATGAGGTTGGGTTTTTCTATTGGTCACGAGTTGAAGACGGGTTTGGGTTATCGGGGCTGGTGGATTCACGTGATGTTGCTATTGGTGTTTAAGACTGAGGTTGGAGTGTTCTTGTTTTAGAGAAGAAGGGGAATGGAAGAGGTGGGCCGGGTCAAAACCCAGCTGGGCTGGTTACTAAAGGGATATTGGGCTGGTTGGGCCAACTTTAAATGTTGTTGTTGCTGAATGTTAATGGGTCCAATTTAAAATAAAAAGGGGTAGAAATTTGGTAATTTAAATATGGCCAAATAAAATTAATTTTTAGCCAATTTTACTTAAATCTTAACCAAATTGGATATCAATTTGATCAATTTCATTACAATTTTGATCAACTTGATTTCCAAATATGGTCTAATTTAATAAATTGACTAAATTTAATCGAATTTCGATACGAATTAATACCTTGTTTAATCTTGAGATTCTTGATTTGATAAAATTAAACAAATATTTGTCCAAATAAATTATTTTATAGAGAAAATCACATTTAAAATCAAGACTTTATCCATTTGGATTTATCTTCAAAATAATCCTTGATTAAAATCCGATATTCCATAAAATAGTTATTTAACTAACAAAATTACGTAATTTCGTATAATTGAATATGATAATGTATAATCGTCACTTAAGATGACAAACTTGACCAGATGCATATTTCTTTTTTTGAGAAATTTCAATTCATACGAAATAAATATTTCTATTTTATCAAAAATCGAGGAAGCTCAAAATTAAACTAGGTTATAGAGGGCAAAAATTAGGTGTCAACAATTCTTTCTCGCTAAATAATAACACATAAATTAATTTTCAAAGAAATTTAAATATAATAATTATTTTTTTGAGTGATACCCGATGATTTGTTAATAAAAAATAAATAAAAATGAAATATAAGTAATCCGAAGAGTCTCTCAATACGATGTGTATTATTATTATATAATTTTTTTCTCAATGTAGCAAGGGAAGTCTCTCACTAAATTAAATATGTAAAATTAAGTATTTAATAAATAACTATATTATGTATTTACAAAAGAACAATAGCAGTAATATCCAATTGTTTGATCTCTCAATTATTAGTTTAAAACTTTTTTTTCTTTTCATACTTTTATATCACATTACTTATATATATATATATATATATATATATATATATATATATATATATACTTTAAAAATATTATGATTGAATTAGTACCTTAGAAAGTGATGGTTAAAATATTTTTAATAAAAGATGATGATTTATTAGCTTATAATTTGACAATAAAAGCAAAGGTGTATTAGTGATATAAGTAATAGTATTATTAATTGATTAGTTATGTAATGTTATTGATTGGTTGTCCTATAACTTGATAACTATACTAAGTAGCTATGCACTAAGAAATATTATTGATTGATTAATCTATGTGAATAATTACAATAATAGAAGTTTATCTTTAATATCTTTATTAAAATAATATTGATTTATTAACTTATACGATAGTTAAATCACTTGAGGTTGCTTTTTATTTTAAAAAAATAATAAATAAAATATTCACAAAAAGCGACCACGAGTGGTGTTTTTCATTAAAACAATAAATTTAGAAAATAAAAAAAGATTTCAATTATTGTACGTTAAAACAAATATATTGTTAATAAATAAATTTTTATTATTTATATAATAAAAATAAAATCAATTAATATTTAAAATTTATGAAAAACCATACTAGAGATTAAACTAAGAAATATATATTTAATAAAATAAATAAATAACGTTAAACATGGTCTTTATTTTAAACTTATGTTTCAATAAAATAAATACTATTTTTTTCATCGAGTATGAATGTATGTATATCTGAATATATATATATATATATATGCGCATACATCTCGTGTCGTATTTACGAAGTAGTCAAAAGCTAATTGAATGCATAGAAGTATATTGAATATGTTAATATCATACGGTCGAGAGAAAAATATGCTATTGGAGTTATAATAATGTAAGATGCATAACCGATAATTTATAAGAGAGTACAACGAATACATTCTATTATGAGGTAATATACTTATAACGACCTGAATTTTGATGAATTATGTGAAAAATGTGTTTTATAAGATTGATTGTTTTACCCCTCCATATAGTTGCATTGTGGTATTTCAGAGGTGTGGGGGGGATTGACATATTTTTCGATGTATTTTGGTGTCATTTACGTGATATTATAATTTTTGGTGGCTTCGAGAGCCTTATATTAAACTTCAGTGGTTATCTTTTGATTTGTGTGATGGATGACTGTGCAGATAACACCAGAAGATTCGAAACATCTATTTTGGGTGGTAACATATTTGGTCTGGTTTTATGGATTTAAATCTCATTCCGACCCTCAATTTGAAAATTTGTGATTTTTAGTTTTGGGGGGTCAACTTTATGAAAACGACGTCTTTTTGAAATTTTGATGGTACCATTGAGTTCAGAGCATCAAATTTGATAGGGTAGCATAGTTTGTTTGCATTCACGGGATTTCAAATCAATCTCAAGGGGCTCGCGGGGACTCAAAATAATCTAAAATCCCTAGCTGGTAATCACGATAGGGCAAACAGACTTAGTGTCGTGATCGTGATGTCCCTTACGTGATTGTGATAGCCGAGTCAGATGAGATATCCCGATCGCAGGTACTGGGTATAAATACCCATTTATCATTATTTTTCAACATTTTTGAGACTTAGAGCTTAAGGTTTCACAATTTTGAGCTATTTTCTTCCCTTCTAAGCTTGGGTAAGCTCCATAACACCTATTTTAACTAATTTGTTTAGTCTTCATTTGAAAGTGGAAATTGAGAATGTTGGCCCTAAAGGCCCAAATTTGTAATTATTTCGAATTAAACCTTAATATTTACCGCTTTTTTACTTGGATGATATTTATAATCCCATAAATATCAGTTTTTCCTTGATTTTATCTCCAAAACAACTTCAACTTTGTATTATAAAATGTATTTCGAAGGTTTTACCAGGTAAACCTTAAATATGATTTTTTGTCATTTTGGACCTTGTTTTGAACTCGTTTTTGCTTGGGTTTTCAGCTGTAGACTTCTAAAAATATGGGAAACATGATTTTAAAATAAAATTATGATTTTGCCATTTTTTTAAAACCTGTTTTGGGGTTCCGTTTTGACCTCGAGTCAAAATAGTCAATATGAATATTGTTGGATTTCTTCTGATGTTAGATTCTATATTTTCATGTTTTAGCGGATTCAGGATCGTTGGTGAGGAGTGAGGTCCTTGATTGAAGGCTTTTTTATTTCTGGCCTTTGAAGTAGGTTATGACTTAACTCTTTCAGACTGCACTGGGCAGCTAATTTGTATACAAAATACATGTTAAGGGGATAAAAACCAATCATGAATTTGGTTATCTAATGTGTTGAGCCCGTGTGGGGCCTATGTGTGATATATGTGTTGGATTGAAATTTTATGTGTTGTGTGTGATCATGTGGGGTCCTATGTGTGAAACACTCTGGTTTCTGGACCTTAGAAAATCTCCTGAAATTTTGGTCTCTAGACCCAATACGACTCATGGTTACGAGCCGTATATTGAGGTATAAATGACATGGTCCAATCGTATGCTGATCAGTTTTAGTTGGTGGGATGGATTTTGCTCACTGAAATGGGTATGACTTGGTGGTATGAGTCGTATGGTTTAATACGAATCAGTTTGGTTCCTTCACTTAACCATAAACTTGGTAACTTAAGCTGGATCTAAGTACGAGTGTCTCACCAGGAGCCGTAAGCTAGGGAACATACCCATGACTCATATGGTGGATAGTCTTCAAATATTCTGTGATTCTATCTTTCCAGGGATACATGTGAAGGGTATGGATCCTATATTGTCAATATGACTTGGCTAAGATGAGTCGTACCCTGGACAGTGTTGGGCCCAAGGGTTGAGGCTTAGCATACAAGGGGTGGGTACCACTCGTATTAGAGGGTACGACTCGTGAGGGTCAGTCGTACCCCTGTGATGGGATTTTGTGCAACTTAAGTAGGGGTATTCTGGACATTTCTTCACTTATCCTAATAAGGTATCACACGTTCTAACTCTCTTGGGAGGCTATTTACCCTATTATTCTATGTATTAACACTTAGAAAGTCTTCCTAAACACTCTATAATTCTCCCAAAAGCTTTTGAGCAAGGAAGCTAGGTTTTTAACTAGAGGACTAATTTGGGGATCTTGTTGGTGGTTTATCTCCATCTATTTTGTCAATTAAGGCATATTCTCTTCCCTCATTGTTAGTTTCAGTTAAAGTCATGGTTCTTATAAATAGTTTTCATGATTTCATTGTTGTATAATTTTGTGTTTCAATTATGATTTGGGGGTTTTGGTTATACATGCTTGGTTATGGTTTTCCCGTGTTTTAATTATGCTTTTGTATGCATTAATGTTGATTTTGAATAATTGGTTGCATGGGAATGGTTCTTTGGTAATGGACTTTGGTTTTGGAAATACTATGCCCCCAATGTGTTTGATAAAATGTCTTTAAAAATATTTTTATTATAATATTGGTTTTTCAATGGAACTTATGCATGGTTTAAACTTGGTAATGGAACCCTAAATGGTATAAATGGTTTAAATGGTTTTAAATGGATTGAAAAGGCCTTGGTGACCATGGTTTTGGTTAATTGGTAATCATGTGGGGTACATGGAATCCCCTAAGGTTTGGCTAAGGATAATACTTGTAATTTATTATTGGTATGACGATACCACTATTAATGGCCTTGGTTAATAAATAGTTAATGGATTGGTTGGTTGCTTGGTAATGGTTTTAATTGGGCAATAATGACGGGTGTGTGGCAAAGCCATAGAAGGTAGAGGTCTCGGGGAGGACCAAAACTGGAAACTCATATTTGCCGATTTAAGGTTGGTCTTGGTAACCGTATGTATGATGTCACACTTTATATTTGGGGGATGTACTAGTCATCCCTAGTTTTTATTCCCTGGTCATACGGCTTCACGCATTGAGGCTCTTTCAGTAGGGGAAGCTAAACCCATCTAGCCTGTGGGTGGTTTAGGGCGGCAAAGCTACACAACCCAGGTAAAGGTTTTAATGACATGCTAAACTCGATTCTCTTTCCCAGCATAGTTATATATATATATATGTATGGTTGTGTGCATATAGATGGTTTTACTTGGTTTTATAAATGGCATTATTTTCAACTTATCCTAAGTTTATGCTAATGATCATTCGCTAACCTGTCTTTGAGCGTTTGTATACCTACGCTATGCCAGAATTAGCCATTCTACTTCTCCTACATAGTTATTAACTTGGGGACAACTGTTGGATTGAAGTAGTGAGCTTCCATCTTTTTGAAAGGCTCAATTTTATGTTATGGATGTTTTTAGACATTTTAATTTATTTTTGGATACTGGTTTTGGCTATGGTTGAGGGCATGTCCCAATCGGATATTCTTATTCTTTTGGTTAGAGGCTTTGAGGTACTTTTATGGGTTGGAATGGGAAGGATCTGTAGTGGTGTCCGCCTTAATATTGACATTGGAATTGGGGCTGACATCATTAGACATAATTTTTCACTGTTTCATCATATTTCATTCTATGATTAATCATATTTTATTTTGGAACTTATTTAGTTATGGCCCTTGGTTCGATATTGGTTTGGATTGATAGTGTGGTATGGTTGGACGGTTTGGTGTGGCGGGATGACTTGTTAAAGTTGGTCTAGGAATGGACCTATCCCAAAGTCGGTCCCTTACCAGTTACGCTATCTTGCTATTTGTTTAGAACTCAGCCGACTCAATGTATGATAATGATGGTTGGGTTAGGTTACAGAGGGTAGTCCTCGGTCCTGGTTGGACTTGGGATGCCCATTACGCCAAGGCCCTAGGTAATGTCGTGTCAATGTGATAGTGATAGCCTTGAATACTCGATGATAATTGAATCTTATGTGTAAAATATCCTACTATGGTTCCATTTGTGTACTGTGATATATTCATACTCTATTGGCACATGAAATATGTAAAAATTTATAGATGATTGGAAATAATGGATAGATATTGGCTCACGTGGTTGTGGAAATATATCATTGTGGTTGATTGTGGAAATACTCATTGTGATTAGTTGTGACCATTACATCCTCATATCATGTTCATTCATAAAATATTAGTACCACCGTGGCAACACCTGTGAAACACTGGCAATGCCTTTTTATGATGAAAAATATGGCATCTTATAAAACCCTCCTGATGGTTATGCCAAGGAGGAGATATGGATATGCAGATTGTATACGGGTCGATGAACCCCCATGGGTCCTACATTAGGAGGATTTAGCTTCATGGATGTATACGGAGATCGTGTGACGGTCTCAGATGTTGTGCAACAACCTCATGCATCATCACCATTATTTTTATTATATTTACTTTATGATGCTTGTGATGTGATTGTATTTCTGTTTTGACTTGTTACTTATCTAATTTTTCAATCTTCCTACACTTGTACTTGATGATGTTGTGTATATATTGTTCTTCGTTGTTCTACTTGTATTTGGTTTGTTATATACTCGTGGTCCTTTTTGGTTTTGTTTCAATAGATATAATATTATAGAACTATTAGTACAAACGGTGTAGGCTACCGTTGTAGAATTTTTTTTTATTGTAGGTGACGTGCCCTTAGTGTGTATTTTGTATGCTTTATTTTCTACTTTGCTTGGTCGGCCTATGATACCTACTGAGTACAAGTGGATCGTACTCATTCTACTATACCCTTTTGGTGCAAATTAAGGTTCTGGTATGCCCCACGTTTCTTGATTTGAGCGGTATTTGGAGCTTTCAAGGTAGTGGATGGTTTTTAGGCATTCGAATGTCTTCTACTACCTTTTTTATAGACTATGTCTTTATGTTCTTCTCAGAGATAGAGTCTTTCTTATATTTGGACAACTTTTATATTTCATTCTGATTCGAGTTGTACTAGATATGTTCTTATACTATTGATATCAGGTTTTTTGAGTTATAGATGTATTGTTGATTATGTTCTTCTATATTTATTACATTTATATGGTTTGGCTTTATTTTAGAAGTCTTACCTTTAGGTTATTATTATATTTTTTTCTCTTGAGCATCAGTTTGGGTAATAGTCTTACTTGTTATGGTTCATCGTGACAAGTGCCATGATGACACTTGGATTTTTAGTCATGAAAAATTGGTATCATAGCAGCCTGGTTTATTAATCTCAATGATGTAAGAATGGGTTGTCTAATAGTGTCTCGTATATTGGTATGTAGATACTCACATCTATCTTCAAGAGGCTATAGGATGTCTTTAAGAAACTTCCCTCATTTTATACCATATTGTGTGAATTTCTTATATACCATGTGATTTGATTTATATTTCACTCTTTTCACACAAATGGTGTTGACTAGGTCCTGCGAGAGTAGAGATGCAGAGCCTTCACCCAGTGGGCGAGCCTCGAATCGTAGGCGGATTCCAGAAAGTGATGGGATCATGGATCATCCCCATCTAAAAGGAGTGTTAGGGGAATCTCCCTTGAGCCTCGTGTTAACTAGGTTGTAGGTGTGGGTTCTATTCAAGTTCCTCAGAGTTCATCTAACTCAATTTTTAAGGGGTTATTGGTACATTTGCTGACCCACTTAGAGGGTTCTCCTTTGGTTATGTCAGGTGTTCCTCTAGCCCCTAGTATGGATCCTCTTGTAGCTCTTACTTCTATGTTGGGTACTCCTCAGACCCTGAGTACTATTCCTCTATTAGCACTGAAATTAGAGCATGTTGCTTCGAGATTAGAAGTTTAACCTTCATCTATGTTACCTTCTCAGATGGGATCACAACATTCTAGATTTACCATGCCTCCTCTTATTACAAGAATTGTGATGTCTTTTAAAGATCAGAAGAGGTTTGAGAGATATACTTGTTTGGGTTCTCCTAGATTCAGTGGTGTTATAGGAGAGGATGCCTTTGATTTTTTTATTAATTTCTATAAGAAGTTGCATAAGTTGGGTTCACTTGAGTTGCATGGGGTGAATTATACTGCGTATCAGTTTAAGAGATACTGTAAGAGATTAGTGGAGATTGTTTGTTATAGACCTCTTGATGCTCTTGAGATGATGTGAGATCAGTTTGCTGATGCCTTTTTAGATATATTTATGCCTTATAGTCTAAGGAATCGGATGCTTGATGAGTTTGATCTCCTGGAGCAGGGCTCCATGACTGTTGTAGAGTATGAGGCACGCTTTCATACCTTGTTCAGTTACTTTTATGCCAATATTGCCATCGAGTATGAGAAGATTCAAAAGTTTTTGAAAGGTTTAGATGTTTTTCTTCAGTTGGCTATGTCTCAGATGGTTGTATTAGAGCATCTTTTCAGAGCATTGTGGATCATGCAAAGATGATAGAGGACCTTCATCAAGTATTTTATAGAGGCACCAAGAAGGTGTGTCATTTTGTTGAGTTCAAAGGTCAGACTCTTTGAGGTGGAGATTTTAGAGGGTTTTGTGGGTATCATGGTAGGCTAGTGCAGGCGACCTTACAAAGTTCAGGTGTTGGATATTTTGGTTCAGTAGTTTAGGGTGGCCGTTCGAGCCTAGTGGTACCTTCTCTTGTTAGGATGGGCCACAGAGGTTGCGTTGTGTGTGATAAGCTTGGCCATGTGGCAAAGAACTATCCCCGTCGTGTTATTAGAGCTACTCCTATTACAGTTGTGAGAGACAGAGATAGTATTGCCCATGGTAGTAGTCGTGAGGATACTTAGCCAATTGGTGGTCATGGACAGTGTTATGCTATACCTGCCAGATTAGAGGCAAAGGCTTCTAATGTTGTGATCACATGTATCATCCCCATTCATTTTAGATTTGCATCTATGTTATTTTATCCCAAATTGACGTTCTCCTCTGTGTCTACATATTTTATTTCGGGTTTTGATGCTATGAGTGAGCCTCTTGCTATGCCTATTAATGTATTTATCCCTATAAGAGATTATTTAGTGGTGGATCAGGTGTACTAATCTTGTGTTATGACTTTCTTTAGCCGTGAGACTTGGTAGATTTGCTTGTGCTAAATATAGTTGATTTCGTGTTATTTTGTGTATGGATTGGTTGACTCCTTACTATGTTGTCCTAAATTATTTTGCTAAGACGATGACTTTAGCTTAGCCAGGTGTTACAAGGATAACTTAGAAAGGTGTACTTCATTCAAGCCCCAAGAAGGTTATATCTTATGTCCAGGCTCGTAGATTGGTTGAGTAGGGACTTTTATCTTATTTGACTCATATTCGTGATACTAGTGTTGTTTCTTATCCATCCTTTAATTCTGTTCGTGTTGTTCGTGAATGTATGGATGTTTTCCCTATGGATTTGCCTGGTATGTCTCTGGATCAAGATATTGATTTTTCTATTAATTTTAAGCATGGAACTAAGCCCATTTTATTTCTTTTTTTGTAGGATGGCCCCAGCCGAGTTGAAGGAGTTGAAGGATCAGAAGTAGTAGTTATTGGATAAGGGATTTATCTGACCTAGTGTATCATCTTAGGGTGTGCCTATATTACTCTTCCTTGTATTGATGATTTATTTGATCAACTTCAGGGTGATGTGGTGTTTACAAAGATTGATTTAAGATCTGGTCATCACTAGTTTAGGATTAGAGCTTCAGATATTCTGAAGACAACTTTTTAGACTCGATAAGATCATTATGAGTTATTTTCCATGTCCTTTGGGTTGACCAATGCCTCTACCATGTTCATAGAGTTGATGAACTGAGTATTTTGGTCATATCTAGAATCCTTTGTTATTTTATTTAAAGATGATATCTTGGTTTATTCCAAGAGTGAGGCTGAACATGAGGAGCATTTGTGGATTGTGCTTAAGAGATTGAGGGATCAGAAGTTGTATGCTAAGTTCTCTAAGTGTAAGTTTTGGTTGGAGTTTGTTTCTTTCTTTGGTCATGTGGTGACCAAGGAGGGTATTATGATAGATCCAGCCAAGGTTGTAGTGGTTCTTGATTGGGCTAGACCTACTTCGCCTATTGAGATTTAAAGTTTTGTTGGCTTGTGTAATACCCCATAATATTCTAAGCTCGATTCAACTCTTAGTTGCATGCTTAAGGGGTCTAAGGCGTGAAAATTTCACCAAGTGTTGAGGACTTAGTCGTTTTCAAGACCCCTAAACTTTGATGATTTTTATTTTGGTCTTCCTGACCTCGAGACATGGATTTTTGAGTTGTATCATGTTTGGGTTGTTAAAGGTATGTCTTTGGGAAGTTTCAAAATTTTAGGACGGGCATAAGGGTGTGTTTGGAAAAAGAAAATGGTATCCCCATCGAGATAGGCCCGTGGTGCCTGGTTTAGACCACCGAGATAGAGCCCGTGGCACCCGGTCTAGTCTGCTGGGACAGAGCTCGTGTCCCTTGGGTTATTCTGCCATTCTGGAGTCTGCGTCGCTCCTTTGCTAATTCGTCCAGCCCCTTGGCCTTTAAGCTAAGGGGTATTTGAGTCATTTCCCTCAACCCCAATCCATCCATAACATGAGTTGGGTCTTCCAAAAGGTCATTATCTCTTTCACTTAAATTGCTCCCAACAAAACCCGCTTTCTTCCCCAAGAACAAATTCAAGCTTCTTCCCTAAGAAATCAAGAATTCAAGCTCCCCAAGTTTAAGAATCTTCAAGAAATAATCTATTAAGGTATGTGGGATGCTCATCCGTGAGTCCCTTTCACCCATGGAGCCCAAAAACTTTCTTTTTAGCTAAAGTACGGATTTTTCTCTTATTTTGGAGTTTTATATGTTCAAGATGGATTAAATTCACGTCTTTCCCAAGTAATTGAACTCAATTTTATGTTCAAGTTTGATTCCATGAAAGATTAGGTTACTTCATGTTTTGAACTATAATTACCCATGTCATGTTCAATTGAATTTCAGGATAAATCCCTAAATTTATGAATTTAGCCATGTAATCATGTTGGTTCCTCATGTTTAAGACATTACAATGCTCAAACTTATGATTCTTACATGTTTGATGAAATGCCTATGTTTTGGGGTCTTTGAATCATGATTGCATACTACACTATTTCAAGTTTAATACCACATCTTCTGATTATTCTGTGATGGCGGGCTATGAACACCTGATACCTATGTGTTTTTACATGATTGCAGATTTTCAAGTATTGATTCAGTTAATCCATGTATATTATTGTTTTTCTCAGTTGATATAATTATGATGAGCCCTATTAAAAATAATATTCAGTTAAACTTAGTTTAGTTCAGTACCAGTGTCAGTTCAGTTGGGAGTAGGATTTAGCACCGAGCAAACCTAGGGATGGGGGCTCACCCACCAGTTAGGACTGGGTCCTTAGTAGCACTCCCTAAATTCCAGAACTACGTAGCCAGCATAGGATTATGAGATGTCACTCGCCAATTTAGGACTGACTCTTAGGGGTCACCCACCAGTTTAGGACTGACTCCCTAGTCGTTCGGGACATCAGATTAGTGTATCCAATCAACCAGTGTTAGTACCTATGCTACGGTATTGACACCCTTCAAACTGGGCTTATATGTTGACCTCGATTAGTTCAGATTAGGACAAGTCGGTTATATGATACCTCCCACAGTTTCAGTACAGTAATCATTGTATTTTCGTTCAGGTTTGCTTGACCAAGTATACAGATTCTCAATTATTCAGTAATATAGATTTAAGTCTTTCAGATTACAGATTGTCTCAAAAATATGTTTATGCTTGATTTTGCATTCTCATATATTACATGTTCACACGTTTATGCTTAATTACCTCATGCATTTCATCCAGTCCTCATCTCATATACCAGTACATTCAAAGTACTGACCGCATACTTTTCTTTGTGCTATGTTGTCTTATAACATAGGTTCGGACACGTAATTTCCCGACCGCTCTTAAATAGCTTAGCGTTACTCAGCAGCAGTAGTAGTCAGTTCTTATATATCGAGGACATGATCTATTTATTTCAGTTACTTTAATGTTTTCTTATGTTCAGTCAGTTAGAGTTAGTTGGGGGTCTATCCCATCAACTCCTCATGATGTTTAGAGGCTTTCAGATAATCAATTATATAGTCAGTCGGTCATTTTAGTGTTATCAGTTGTTTTCAGATAAAAAGTTGGTTTTCTAGTATTCTATCAGATATTTCAGGCATGTTTTGATACGTATTTTAGTATCCAATTTTACAGTATCGTATCAGCTTACCTTTCGCATATGTGTTGTATTACTATTTTGTTCAGTGCTCACAGAAGGTACCAGCTCACGAGTTATCTTGTGGGCACTTATGGTAGTAAGCACTGTTGTCACGACTAGGGGATAGCCTAGGTTCGTGACAAAAATTAGTATCCGAGCCTAAGGTTTTAAAGTGTCCTAGGGAGTCTGAAAGTTGCGTTGAGTAGAGTTTTTGTGCATGGGTGTGAAGTGTGCCACAGTTATGGACTAGAGGCTATGAAATGTTTTAGAATGTTTCCCTTCTTTCAGTGTTCATGTCATGCGAAAAGCATAAGCTCTATTTAAACTCTCTTTCTAACTCATCCTTCATTATATTTACAAAAAATACCTCCCAAAAGAAACAACAAAAGAAGGAACAGGAATCAGTCCGCATCGTCGCCTATTCAAGAAGATCCCCTGAATGAGCATGTTTCTCACGCTGAATTCAGGGCCACTATTACAACCCTAGCCATTCAGTAGCTGCTCAGAACAACCAGTAGGCTATTTCCCCAGCCAATGCAATGGAAAATACAGCAGCAATTAGGATTTGGGATTTTACCTAGATGAATCACCCTTTGTTTTTGAGATCCAAGTCTAAGGAGAATCCGCAGGAGTTTCTGGATATTGTATAGAATGTGACTGATATTATGGGCATCACTTTGAGTGAGATTCTAGATTTGGCTTCATATCAGTTGCAGGATATACTCATACCTAGTTTAAGCAGTGGAAGAAGGATCGAAGTATGGAGGCAGTGCCATTAAGTGGGAGGAGTTTGCCATGGCTTTCTTAGAAAGGTTCTTTCCATTAGATTTAAGGAAAGCTAAGGTGCCGAAGTTCATCAATTGAAGTAAGGTAGGATAAGTGTGAAGGAGTTCGCTTAAGTTAACTCAGTTGGTGAGGTATGCTCCTACCATAGTGGCAGACAATAGGTCTAAAATGAGTAAGTATGTATCTGGTGTAGCTAATAGTATGATCAAGAAGTGTATCACCGCTATGTTGATTAAGGAGATGGACCTATCTAAACTCATGGTTTACGCTCAGCAGATTAAGGAAAAGAAGCATAAGGAAAGGGGGAGAGGGAATAAGAGGGCCAGAATAAATAGTTTTAATTTTTCTCAACCAAGGTAAAAGGGTGGTAACCGTTCTCAGTTCTATTAGAAATTTTCAACCCCAGCTCCTTCTTCAGCTAGTGCGCAGTTCCCAAGTTCAGGCAAGACAGTCGAGATAGAGCGCCAGGCTCTAAGTCCTAGGGAAGTGTGAACAGTTATTGTGCTAATTTGTTTTGTTAAAAATATGGTAGGAATCATCAGGGTGAGTGTAAGGCTGGAAGTGATGTATGATTTGGATTTGGTAAGATAGGCCACAAGGTCTGGGAGTGTCCAATAGTTACTTAGAGAGGAAAGCATTCACGCCAACAGGGCCAGTCTAATTTTTACCAACTCCATTAGGTCGCCCAACTCAGTAGGGTGCCTCCTTTAGTGCAACCAGTGGGCAACGTCAAAATAGGCTGTATGCACTCCCCACTCAACATGATCAGGAAAGTTCTCCTAATATGGTTACGGATACATTACCTATTTTCCATCTTCATGTTTATCCATTGTTTTACCCAGAGCTTCACTTTCTTTTATGAATCCTTACATAGACATCAACTTTGGTGTCACTCCCAAAATGTTAGCAGAGTCTTTCTCAGTACCTACCCTATTGGGTAAATTTATTAGAGCCAGATGGGTATACAGAAATTACCTGGTCATAATGTCTCAAAAAGTTACCTTAATTGATTTTGTGGAGTCACCTCAATCCTTATATAACCAGGTTATAGTGGTTCTTGATTGGGCTAAACCTACTTCGTCCATTAAGATTCGGAGTTTTGTTGGCTTGTGTAATACCCCATAATATTCTAAGCTTAATTTAGCTGTTAGTTGCATGCTTAAGGGGTCCAAGGCTTGAAAATTTTACTAAGTGTTGAGGACTTAGTCATTTTCAAGACCCCTAAACTTCAATAATTTTTATTTTGGTCTTCCCAACCTCGAGACGTGGATTTTTGAGTTGTAACATGTTTGGCGTTGTTAAAGATAAGTCTCAGGAAAGTTTCAAAATTCTCGGATGGGAGTAGGGATGTGTTTAGAAACAAAAATAGTAGCCCCACCATGATAAGCCAGCGGCACCCGATTTAGTCCACCAGGATAGAGCCTGTGGCGTTCGATCTAGCCCGCTGGGATAGAGCCTGCGTTGCCTGGGTTAGTCCGCCATTCTGGAGCTTGTGTTGCCTCTTTGCTAATTCGTCCAACCCCTTGACCTGCAAGATAAGGGGAATTTAAGTCATTTCCCTCAACCCCAATCCGTCCATAACAAGAATTGAGGCATCCAAAAGGGCATTACTTGCCTTTTTCACTCAAATTTCTCCTAATAAAACCCTCTTTCTTCCCCAAGAAATCAAGAATTCACACTCTCTAAGTTCAAAAATCTTCAAGAAATCATCTATTAAGGTATGTGGGATGTTCATCCATTGGCTCCTTTCACCCATGGAGCCCAAAAACTTTCATTTCAACTAAATTTTGGATTTTTCTCTTATTATGGAATTTTATATGTTCAAGATGGATTACATTCACGTATTTTCTTATTAATTGAACTCAATTTCATATTCAAGTATGATTCCATGAAGATTAGGTTACTTTATGTTTTAAACTACAATTTGCCATGTCATGTTCAATTGAATTTTAGGGTAAATCTAGGACATGATTTGTTTATTTCAGTTACTTTAGTGCTTTCTTATGTTCAGTCAGTTAGAGATAGTTGGGGGTACATCCCATCAAATTCTCATGATGTTTAGAGGCTTTCAAATAATCAGTTAGTCAGTCATTTCAGTGTTATCAATTGTTTTCATATAAACAATTGGGTTTCTAGTATTTTATCAGATATTTCAGACATATTTTGATATGTATTTTAGTATACAATTTTACAGTATCTTATTAACTTACCTTTTGAACATGTGTTGTATTACTATTTTATTCAGTGCTCACAGTAGGTACTTGCTCATGGGTTAGATTGTGGTTACTTGTGGTCGTAAGCACTGTTGTCACAACTAGGGGGTAGCCTCGAGTTATGATATCTTGGCAGGTTATTATCTATGTTTTATTAAGGGTTTTTCATCTATTACAGCTCTATTAACCAAGTTGACTCAGAAGAAGATTTCTTTTTAGTGGTCTGATGCCTATGAGGTGAGCTTCCAAAAGCTTAAGGATTTATTGACTTCAACTCCTATCTTGACTTTACCCAAGGAAGGTGTGGCTTTTACTATCTTTTGTAATGCTTTAGGTGTTGGGTTAGGTGTTGCATTGATGTAGGAGAGTAAGGTGATTCTGTATGCTTCTCGTCAATTGAAATCCATGTGAGGAATTCTCCTACCCATGACTTAGAGTTGTACACAACTATTTTTGCTTTGAAGTTATAGAGGAACTACTTGTATGAAGTCCATTGTGAGATTTTCTTGGATCCTCGTAGCATTCAATACTATTTCACCTAGCGAGATCTTAATATAAGTCAGCGTCATTGGCTTGTGTTGCTTAAGGATTATGACTTGAGTATTCCCTATCATTCGGGAAAGGATAATATGGTTATGGATACCTTGATCTAGAAGTCGACTAGCATGGGTGGCTTAAAGCATCTTTTGACCCAAGAGAGGCCTTCGACCTTGGAGGTTTAATCTTTAGCTAACTAGATGGTTAGGCTTGATTTTTTGATACCTAGGCATGTTTTGGCATTTGTGGATGTTAAGTCTACTTTGATAAAGCATATTCGAGCTCACTAGTTTGATGATGTGGGATTAAGATTGATTCGGGATAAGGTTTTGAGTAGTGAGACTAAAGAAGCCTCACTTGATTTGGATGGAGTTCTAAAGATTGGAGGCCGAGTTTGTTTGGTCTGGTTTTATCGATTTTAAATCTCATTTCGACACTTGGTTTGAAAAATTAGGGTTTTAGGTTTTGAGGGACAACTTTGTGAAAACAATATCTTTTTGAAATTTTGATATCACCATTGAGTCTGGAGCATTGAATTTGATTGGGTAACATATTTTGTTTGCATTCACAGGATTTTGGATGAATCTCGAAGGGCTCGTAAGGACTCGAAATGATCCAAAATCCCCAGTATGGTGCACTAGTAATTGTGAGATGATGCGACGATCATGATAGGGCTACTAGACTCAATGTCGTGATAGTGGCATCCCTTACATAATCACGATAGCTGAGCCAGATAAGATACCGCAATTACTATAGCCGAGTCAAATGAGAGACTGTGATCGCGAGTACTGGTTATAAATACCTATGTTTCGTCATTTTTTACCCTTTTTGAGATTTAGAACTTAGGATTTTGCTATTTTGAGCTATTTTCTTCTCTTTTAAGCATGGGAAAACTCCATAACACCTATTTTAATTAATTTCTTCAATTTTCAACATTAAATTCTTGTTCTAATCCAAATTTGAAAGTGAAAATTGGGTATTTTGGTTCTAAAGGCCAAATTTCTATTCCTTTTAATTAAACCCTAATTTCTCCCCTTTTTACTTAGATGATGTTTCTAATGCCATAACTATCAGTTTTCCCTTGATTTCATCTCCAAACAACTTCACTTCTTTTTTTTAAATGAACTTTGAAGGTTTTACCTGATAAAGCGTAAAAATAATTTTTCTTCATTTTAGACTTCGTTTTTAACTCGTTTTTACTTGGGTTTTCAGCTGTAGATTCCTAAAAATACGGAGAACATCATTTTAAAATAAAATTATGATTTTGCCCTTCTTTTTTGAAAACTCATTTTGAGTGTTTGTTTTGACCCCGAGTCAATAATAGGCAATATGAGTATCATTGGTTTTCTTCTGATGCGTAGATTCTATATTTCCATGTTTTAGCTGATTTTTGGACCGTTCGTGAGGAGTGAGGTCATGAATTGGAGGTTTTTATTTTAATTTTTGGCCTTCGAGGTAGGTTATAACTTAACTTTTTCAGACTGGGATGGGTAGTTAATTTATATACAAAATAAAAGTTAAGGGAATGGGAACTAATCATGAATTTGGCTATCTAATGTGTTGATCCTATGTGGGGACCTATATGTGATATATGTGATGGATTGGAAACTTTATGTGTTATGTGTGACCGTATGGGGGTCCTATGTGATAGTGATACCCTTGAATACTCGATGATAATTGAATCTTGTGTGATAAAATAGCCTAGTATGGTACCATTTGCATATTGTGATATATTCATACTCTAGTAGCATATGAAACATGTGGAAATTCATGGATGGTTGGAAATAATGAGTGGATATTGGCTCGCGAGATTATGGAAATATATCATTGTAGTTGGTTGTGGAAATATTCATTGTGATTGGTAGTGAGAGTTACATTCATATCATACTAACTCATGAAACATTGGTACCATTGTGGCAACACCTGAGAAATACTGGCGATACCTTTTTATGACAGAAAATTTGACATCTTATAAAACCCTCCTCGAGGGATATGCGGGGGAGGAGACATAGATATGTAGATTATATACAGGTTAATGAATAGCCATGGGTTATACATCGAAAATCTTTAGCTTCATATGTGTATACGAAGACTGTGGGATGGTCTCAGAAGTTGTGTGACAACCTCATGGATCATCATAATTCTTAATGCATTTACTTTATGATGCTTGTTATGTGATTGTTTTTCTGTTTTGACTTTACTTATCTAATTATTCTATCTTCCTATCCTTGTACTTGATGATCTTGTATATATATTGTCCTTTCTTGTTCTACTAGTATGTGGCATATTGCATACTTGCGATCCTTTTTAGTTTTGTTGCAATATATGTAATATTATAGAACTGTTAGTGCAAGCGGTGTAGGCTACCGCTATGGGAGATTTTCTTATTGCAGGTGATGTGCCCTTAGTGTATATTTTGTATGCTTTATTTAATACTTTACTCGGTAGGCCTATGATATCTTCTAAGTACAAGTGGATCGTACTCACTCCTACTATATATTTTTGGTGCAGATACTTGATTCGGGCGGTATTTGGAGCTTTCAAGGTAGTGAATGGTTTTTAGGCGTCTAGATGTCTTCTACAACTTTTATTTATAGACTATACTACTTTTACTTATAGACTATGTCTTTACTTTTATTTCAGAGATAGAGGTTTTCTTGTATTTGGACATCTTATGTATTTCATTCTAATTTGAGTTGTACTAGATACGTTCTTATACTGTTGACATCAAGTTTTGAAAGTTATGGTTGTAGTGTTGATTATGTTCTTTCTGCATTTATTATACTTGTATGGTTCGGTTTCATTCTAGAAGCCTTACGTTGGGTATTATTATCGTTTTCCCCCTTGTGTATCAGTTTGTATGATAGGCTTACTTGTTAAGGTTCACCACGACAAGTTCCATTACAATTCTTGGATTTTGAGTCGTTACAATACTCGTGCATGTGATGTATTTAGTACATATTCAAATTATATATATACATATATATATATATATATATCACTTAGTGATCGATGTATGGAGTAGTCAAGAACTACCTGAATCTATCTAAACATCATGAATAGTATGTTAATATTCATATGAACGTGGTATTAATAATATAAATTGTTGAAGTTATAATAATATAAAATTTGTTAATTCATCAAAGTATATATATACATTGTGTATGGGGTAATTATATACTCATATACGTGTGATGTATATAGTACATATGTAACGCCCCAAAAAATGGGTCCCGGAGCGTCACACGGTGCTTGAGGCTACGAGTAGCCCCAAGCTAACCCTTTGAGCCATTTTCATTTAGTTCAACACAAATAAATGGGGTTTCCATAAATAATCCTCAAATATCAACAGAGTAATCATCATCCAAGAATAAAAGAATTTCAGAAAGATAACAAAATACGACTTATTAGTCAAGTCCCAACATCTATACCAGTCTGACAAGCCTCTAAGAAAATCAATAAAACCAGCGAGCCATTGAGACATGCCCCAACTGACTCATACTCAGTTATCAAATGTAAACAATTCCGTGAAAACAACATCAGACATCACATCCTCGGAACATGAGGACTCACCACAACAGAGGATATAGAACAGCGTGCCCTAAGAATCATTGTCAAACCTGGAACTGAGCATCTGAACCTATATTCTGAGAAAATGTAGCCCACATCCGAAGATGTGGGTCAGTACCATGGAAAGAAACCAAGTATATGTGGGTGTATGTAGTTGTATAAACATCATCATCATAAATATTTATAAGAAATACGCATGATGTATGAAAGACTCACATAGCCCAAAGAAAATCATCATAATTATTAGAGGAATAAATAAGTACAATAACATATGTGAGTCATCATATAATTTGTCAATCACTTTCAGTTCATCAAGAATATCAATTCTTATAATGTAAATATCATTTAAATCTTTAGAAAGAATAACTTTCATAATTCCACTTTCAAATCACTTCACCATTCACCATAGACACAAGGAAACACACACACACTGGGAGATCCTATAACTGACATAAATCATGTGAGCTACATGGAGTCCAACGTACAACTCACGTTGGGGAGAGTCGTCCTATCCTTCTCATCGGAGTAGGACTATCGATATCAAATCCACATAAACTAGTGATCACTATATAAATCAGCCCCAGGCTCACTCCTACGGGAGCACGTGGTTCTAGGGAAGTAAGGTCGCTTTATACCTCCCACTCGGTGCTAAAGAATTCTTTCGGACTTATCTCAGATCATTTCAAAGAAAATCCACAACAAAATAATTTCAGTAATATATAAATATACATCGGGAGCCATCATGCTTCCCATCTATCAAAATCAACCACGTTGTGGATTTCTTTCACACTCGAGTTCAAAACAACTCCATTAAGACCAAAAGGTCAAATCATTCAAAATATCTCAAATATTCAACATCAACGTGCTTATAACACACACTTTCTAAAAAAACACAATTTCCAATGGGGATTCACGACCCAAATATCAAAATCATGATAAATATCATTCAAGATTCATGCTTTATATCTCCACACATGTAAATTCATCTTTCAAAATCATAAACATCAAGATTTCATAATAATCATCATAAGATATGGGTTCATGCTTCAAATTCGTAAAAATCAAATAAAAATCATGCCTTTGTAAAGAAAATTACTTTTGGGCCAAGAACAAAAGAGAGTTCTTGTTGAAAAACCCCACATACCTTGAATGATGAACTTTAGATCGATACTCGTTTTTGAGATGTTAATCGTTCCTTCGAATGATGATTCTTGGAATTCTTGATCTAGGAACTTGGAATCTTGAATAAATTTGTAGAATTAATGGTGAACTTTGGAGGTTCTTGAAGTTGGATGAAGGAGTTTAGGGTTTTCTTTTTGAGAGAATTTGATGAAATATAACATATAATACTTCTAATAGGCTTTAATATAGGGTTTGGACGGATTTTGGGTGAGGGAGGATGACCAAAGTGCCCCTAAAAATCAAATAATTCTCGAATCTGTCCTTTGGTGGACTGTTTTGATAGTCTGAAGTAGATCAACCATAACGTTTTACTCCGATATCCAAATTGGATGAAACCAATTTCATTAGAAAGAGGACTCTCATATCTTTCCGTTGATATATAGTATCTCACCTACATCATTGTGTGCGAGGATTTATGATCGTTTAAAGTTGGAGCAAAAATACGCCAGGCCTCAGTACTTTTTCCTGCACGTTTTACTGTTCACTACTATTCACGGTTCGATCGGAATGTTCATAACTCGTTTCTCGGGTGTCCGTTTTGGATGATCCACTTATTGTTAGAAAGCTTATTCGATACTCTACGCAATGGTGGGTCATAATCTAAGACATTCCACACAAAAAATTTATAATTCATTCTAGAAAATAGAACCCAACACGTTTACGCACAAAATTTCAATGATAAATTTCTAGGGGTATTCCTTCATCCCCCACTTGGAAACATTCGTCCTCGAATGACGCTAGACATACCAAGATTAGATGGGGAATAGAGCATACAGATGAAACCATTCGTTAGACTCATCACCACATATCAAAAGTGCATGATTTAGGAAAGAACGGTACCTTCGGCTTGATCGGAGTTAGCAGAAAATAGGTGCGGGTACATGGATCGCATATCCACCTCAGCTTCCCAAGTTACACCCTTAACAGATTGGTTTCACCACAACACCTTGACCAAGGGAACTTCTTTGTTCCTTAGTCTTCAGATAGTGAAATCAAGAATCTCAATAGGAATCTCATCAAACGAAAGATTTTCTTGAATATCAGCACTCACAGAGGAATCCACTACCACAACATCGCTAATATGCTTTCTAAGCATGGAGACATGGAATATTGGATGAACAGAGGACAACTCGGAAAGCAACTCAATCTCATAATCTACCTTACCAACACGGCTAAGAATTTTGTAAGGACCAACATAACGGGGAATAAGCTTCCCCTTCTTTCCGAATCTCTTCACCCCCTCATGGGTGAAATTTTCAGATACACTAGGTCACCAACTTCAAACTCAAGCTCTCTCCTTCTAACATCCGCATATGACTTCTGACGAATCTGCGCAGTTTTCAATCTTTCCCTAATCAACTTAACCTTTTCCATAGACTCAAATACCGAATCAGGACCACTCACAGCTTCTTCACCCACCTCGAACCAACCTATGGGTGATCTACACTTCCTTCTATATAAGGCTTCAAATTGAGCCATGCCAATACTAGAGTGGAAATTGTTATTGTAAGCAAACTCTATCAACGGTAAGTGATCATCCCAACTTCTCTTAAAGTCAAGTGCACAAGCTCTCAATATATCCTCTAAGGTCTGGATGGTCCCTTCAGCCTGACCATCGGTCTGCTGATGAAAAGCAGAACTCAAAGCACTTGGGTACCAAGACCCTTCTGAAAAGCTTTCCAAAATTGCAAAGTGAACTGAGTAACCCTATCCGAAATGATAGACAAGGGAACTCCATACAGTCTGAATAGCTCTCGGATATACAATCTAGAGTAATCCTCAGCAGTATATGAAGTATGAACAGGCAAGAAATGAGCAGACTTAGTCAACCTATCAACCACAACCCAAATGGAATCATGATGGCATCAGGAAAGAGGTAAACCAATCATGAAGTCTATATTTATCTCTCCCCACTTCCAGGTAGGAATACTAAACTCTTGCATCATACCACCAGGTCTTCGGTGTTCAACCTTAACCTGTTGGCATATTGCACACTTAGCTACAAACGCTGCTATATCTTTCTTCATGCCACTCCATCAATAGATTTCCCGCAAGTCTCGGTACATCTTAGTGGCACCAAGATGAATAGAATATCGCGCCCCGTGCACTTCAGCCATAATTCTCTGTCTCAGATCATCAA
>NC_061115.1:184685449-184690137 GCF_002878395.1 Capsicum annuum | reverse complement strand
CTCTGAACCCCTATACTACCTTCAACAGAGTCAAACAACCTAACCGCCAATCTAGCCAAACGATGTACATCACGAGCCAACTCTTTGTTACCTTTTACCACATGCGAAACACTACCCATGGACACTCTACTTAGGGCATCCACCACAATATTGGCCTTGCCCGTACAACACACTCATATTATAGTCCTTTAACAATTCTAACCATCGTCTCTGCCTAAGATTCAATTCTCTCTGGGTAAACACATACTGCAGACTCTTATGATCTGTGAAAACATCAACATGGACACCATACAAATAGTGTCTCCAGATTTTCAAAGGAAATACAACAGCAGCCAACTCAAGGTCATGGGTGGGGTAATTTTTCTCATGGGATTTCAACTATCTAGAAGCATAAGCTATCATTTTACCCTTCTGCATCAATACGCAACCCAACCCAACTCTCGAAGTATCACAGTACACCACAAAATCATCAACACCATCAGGCAAAGTCAAAATAGGGGCTGAAGTGAGTCGAGTCTTCAACTTCTGAAAACTCTTCTCACAAGATTTGGACCACAAGAACTTTACTTTCTTTTAGGTCAGCCGAGTCATAGGAGATGCTATAGAGGATAAACCCTCAACAAAACGGCGGTAATAGCCAGCTAAACCCAAGAAACTTCAGATATCAGTTGGAGAAATAGGTCTAGGCCAATTTCTAACATCTTCGATCTTTTGGGGATCAACTCTAATACCCTCGGGAGAAATGATATGACACAAAAAAGCAACTGACCTTAGCTAAAATTCACACTTACTGAACTGGGCAAACAACTTGTGATCTCTAAGGGTTTGCAAGACAGTTCGGAGATGATCAAGATGTTCATCCTCACTATGGGAGTACACCAGTATATCATCGATGAACACTATGACAAACATATCCAGATATGGTCTGAACACTCAATTCATGAGGTCCATGAAAGTTGTTGGGGCATTAGTTAACCTGAAAGACATAACAAGAAACTCAAAATGGCTATAACGAGTTCGGAAAGCAGTTTTTGGGATGTCACACTCCCTAACTCTGAGTTGATGATAGCCGGAACAAAGGTCTATCTTTTAGAAATAACTTGCACCTTGCAATTGGTCAAACAAATCATCTATTCTCAGAAGGGGGTACTTATTTCTTATGGTGACTTTATTCAGTTGGTGCTAATCAATGCACATACGAAAAGAGCCATCTTTCTTCCTCACAAATAGCACGGGAGCACCCCAAGGAGAAACACTAGGCCTTATGAAACCCTTATCTAGTAGATCTTTGAGTTGATCTTTCAACTCCTTAAGTTCTGCAGAGGCCATACGGTAAGGAGGAATATAAATGGGCTGAGTATTGGGAAGAAGATCAATCCCGAACTCTATCTCTCTATCAGCAGGTATCCCTGGGAGATCATTCAGAAAGACATCAGAAAACTCATTGACGATGTTAACAGACTGGAGAGTTGGAGTCTCAGACTTAGAGTCTTTGACTCTAACCAAATGGTAAATACACCCCTTGAAAATAAGCTTTCTAGCTTTGACGTAAGAGATAAAATAACTCTTGGATGACACAGAATTCCCTGACCACTCAAACACGGATGCACCCGAAAACTGAAACTTGACCGCTCGGGTCCGACAATCAATAGAGGCATAACAAGAATATAGGCAGTCCATACCTAGAATCACATCAAAATCCACCATTACTAACTCAATCAGATCAGCCAATAAGACTCTATAAAGAACGGTAACAGGAAACTTTTTATACACTTTCTGGGCAACAATCGAATCACCCACTAGGGTAAAAACTAGGATAGGCTCAGGAATAGTCTCAGGACTCATTTCAAAATTCACAGCAATCAAAGGTGTAACATATGAGAAACTGGATCCAGGATACAACAAAGCATACACATCAAACTGAAATATATGAAGCATACCAGTAACAACATTGGGAGAGTCCTCCTGTTCCTGGCGGGATGGTACAGCATAGAATCTATTTTGGCTCTGTCCGCCATCATTGCTAGAAGAGGCGCCCTGAGCTGGAGCTGGGTGAGTCGCTGGAACTGGGGCACTAACAGTCTGAGTCTGGGTCTGAGGGCGATAGTCACGACACCCTTGTCCAACCTATGGACAATCTCTAACTCTTTGACGCATGTCACCACACCGGAAATAACCCCTCCTCTCACCCCAACACTCACCCGAATGAGCCTTACCACACTTAGGATATAGGGGACGATTTGGCTTACTGCCAATACTGTACTGGGACCTGGATGCATATGACCTGCTACCTTACTTTTGCCTACCTCTAGGAACGGGAGCACTAGCAGATGATGGTGCTGGCATAGACTAACGATCCGAATACTGAGGGCGACTCTCTCTCTGTGATCTAGTCTGACCCTGTCCGTGCTGCTTGGATCTAGCTCTCTTATTCCCTCTCATTCTATCTCTCTCCTTAATCTTGTCTGCCTCAATCTGTTGGGCATGAGTCATCAGCCTAGAAAGATTCATCTCAATATTCAGCATAGCAGACCTACACTCCTTAACCACATATCTAGACACGCCAGTCACAAACTTACTCATACTAGCCTGATTATCAGCCACTAAGTCAAGAGCATACTTGGCCAACTGATTAAACTTTAGACAGTACTCCCTAACAGTCATAAAGCCCTGACGTAGGTTCATAAACTCTTCCACCTTCGCCTTTCTCATCTCCAAAGGGAAAACCTTATCCAGGAATGCATCCTGGAACTCATGTCAAGTTGTAGGGATAGCTCCCTCACCTCTACCTTTCCTCCAAGCAAAAACCCAATCATAAGCAAGGTCTTTCAACCTATAAGAAGCCAACTCCACACTATGTTCCTCAGATACATACATCACCTGAGTAATCTTTCGCACCTCCTCTAAAAATAACCGTGGATCCTCATCAGACTTGGACCCATAGAATTTTGATGGATTCATCCGTATGAAGTCACGTATCTTGGCAACAACTAAATCACCTCCCTACTGCTGTGGAGCTGGGGTCGGGTTGGCCTGAATATTTGCAGTAACAGCTTGGGCCAGCGCCTGAAAGGCTGCCCAAAACTCAGCATGAGACACATTTTCATTCAATGGGTCAGCGGTTTGAGATTGCTGACCATCATTATTTCTTCCCACTCTACGTGGAAGCATATTTCTAAAAGATGAGAGCATGAATCAATAGCAAAGAGAGACACTTTAAGCAAGATAGACTTCTGAAAGAAAGAATCATATTTTTTCCTAAAATGCCTTGTAGCCTCTTTCTCATAGATGTGGCGTGCTATACACTGATGATCAAGACTCTACTTAACGCGGTTTGTCAGACTCCCTAGGACACATTAAAACCTTGGGCTCTGATACCAAGTTTGTAACACCCTGGAAAACGGGTCCCAAAGCATCACACGATGCTTGAGGCTACAAGTAGCCCCAAGCTAACCCTTTGAGCCATTTTTATTCAGTTTAACACAAATCAACGGGGTTTCCATAAATAACCCTCAAATATCAATAGAGTAATCATCATACAAGAATAAAAGAATTTCAAAAAGATAACAAAATACGACTTATTAGTCAAGTCCCAACATCTATACTAGTCTGACAAGCCTCTAAGAAAATCAATAAAACCAGCGAGCCATTGAGACATGCCCCAACTGACTCATACTCAGTTATCAAATGTAAACAATTCCGTGAAAACAACATCAGACATCACATCCTCGGAACATGAGGACTCACCACAACAGAGGATATAGAACAGCGTGCCCTAAGAATCATTGTCAAACCTGGAACTGAGCACCTGAACCTATATTCTGAGAAAATATAGCCCACATCCGAAGATGTGGGTCAGTACCATGGAAAGGAACCAAGTATATGTGGGTGTATGCAGTTGTATAAACATCATCATCATAAATATTTATAAGAAATACGCATGATGTATGAAAGACTCACATAGCCCAAAGAAAATCATCATAATTATTAGAGGATAAAATAAGTACAATAACATATGTGAGTCATCATATAATTTGTCAATCACTTTCAGTTCATCAAGAATATCAATTCTTATAATGTAAATATCATTTAAATCTTTAGAAAAAATAACTTTCATAATTCCACTTTCAAATCACTTCACCATTCACCATAGACACAAGGAAACACACACACACTAGGATATCCTATAACCGACATAAATCATGTGAGCTACATGGAGTCCAACGTACAACTCACGTTGGGGAGAGTCGTCCTATCCTTCTCATCGGAGTAGGACTATCGATATCAAATCCACACAAACTAGTGATCACTATATAAATCAGCCCCAGGATCACTCCTATGGGAGCACGTGGTTCTAGGGATGTAAGGTCGCTTTATACCTCCCACTCGGTGCTAAAGATTTCTTTCAGACTTATCTCAGATCATTTCAAAGACAATCCACAACAAAACAATTTCAATAATATATAAATATACATCAGGAGCCATCATGCTTCCCATCTATCAAAATCAACCACGTTGTGGATTTCTTTCACACTCGAGTTCAAAACAACTCCATTAAGACCAAAAGGTCAAATCATTCAAAATATCTCAAATATTCAACATCAACGTGCTTATAACACACACTTTTTAAAAAAATACAATTTCTAATGGGGATTCACGACCCATATATCAAAATCATGATAAATATC
>NC_061115.1:184657151-184682449 GCF_002878395.1 Capsicum annuum | reverse complement strand
CTGAAGCTGGTAGCGATAAAAACATAAATGTTGAAAGAAATTCTCTTGTAAGGATGAATATGCTGTAAAAGCTGTATTGAGGATCATGTATGGATACTGAGCAAGGAAAATATGAACGTGTAAAACTAAGAATGAAAGACCAAGCATAAACATGTACTGACATGATCTGAAATCTGAATAACTAAAATTTGAATAACTGAACATCTAAAGTTTGTACGCTTGGTCATGAAAAATAGAAATGACACACACTGAATACTAAACTGATACTGTGGAATCTAGATACAACTAAAATACCCCAATCTAAGCTATCGGAGTCCAACCTATAACCCCAGTTGGAAGGGCGTTGGTACCCTGCCAGGAGTACCAACTCATGACAGATAATATGGATCCACAAGGCTGATGTCCTGAAGAACGAGGGTGTCATGCCTAACTGATGGGGGACCCCTCATAATCTATGATGGCACCGTAGATCTGGAACCTAGGGACTGCTAATAGCATCTCACGCCTAACTGACGGGGGATACACCATCCCTACATTCACTCGGTGCTAAGTGTTACTCCCAACTGAAAGACTTTGGTATTATTAGTCGTTTAACATGACATGATACTGTACGTGTAAGTGCTCAGCATGAACATGATGTTTTGAATATGAAAATAAAACCATGGTCTAACTAACTCATTACTTGATATGTAAAACACATAGATATCGTATGTTCATAACCCGCCAGCACTGAATGACAATAAAATAAGATAACAAAGCTTAAAACTTTAGTATGGGATCATGGTTCAAAACCCCAAGGCATAGATATTTCATCAAACGTGTGAGAATAATGAACTTGAACATAGGAATGTGTTAAACATGGGAAATCAACATGACTACATGGCTAAATTCATAAATTGGAGAATTTAACATGAAATTCACTTGTGTAGGACATGGGAAGATGAAATTTAAGGCATGAGGTAATCTAATCTTTCATGAGATCATACATGGGCTGAACTGAATTTGAATTACTAAGATAACCATGAATTAAACCCAAATTGAACCTGTGCAACTTCATAAAAGGGAAAAACTCATATTGTTAATCATAGTAAGGTTTTTGGGATCCATGGGTGAAAAGAGACCCATGGATGAACACCCATATACCTTAATTGAACGAATTCTTGAAGAAACTTGAGATTGGCACTTGAACTCTTGAATTCTTGAGGAAGAAAACTTGAATCTTGGGACTTGGATAATGAACTTGTGAAAGAAACTCTATTCTTGGTGTTTTCTTAAAGATTCTTGAACTTGAAAGCTTGAATTTTTAGATTTTTGGGGAGAATTTTTGGATTTTGTTCTTCGGAAGGAGGGTTTACATAAGGGTTATATGATGAAAAGTAGGCAAATAATGCCCGTTTGGTGTTTTAATCTGTCACTTAGGTGCTTGGGGCAAGGGAAAATAACTAAAATGCCCTTTGGGCTTGTTTACGGATGCAGGAAAACATTACTTCACATCATGGAGCTAGATGCGGTAATTTAGTCCTGCAGCGCGGTGCTATCGAGACAACTTACTGGTTCTGACGAAAATGGTCATAACTTTTCGTTCGGGTATCGGATTAAGTCGAAATTCGTATCATTGGAAAACTAATTCAATTATATATAATTTGACGGTATTTATATAAAAAATTCCACATATATAAAAAGTTATATAAGTTCAAAGTTGATCCTTGTAGAATCGAATACCAAAACTTGGCCGAATCACAAGCTCTTAGCTCAACTTTACTCTAAGTGATTCCTATGACATTTTTCACCTCTAAAGCACTTCACATACTAGGATAAAGATCATGACACATGTATTCAAAGATAAATCATGGGATTATATTTTACCCACATAGAAACGATGGTTCAATTTCTAGCTCAAAAATACAGGGTGTTACGTTATCTCCCTTTTGGAATCATTCATTCTCGAATGAGACTGGTTAGACTGAGAATACTAAGGTAACTGTGACCATATAATGAACATGCATGACTTGGAACAAGATTTCATAACTGAGTCTAAGCATGATACACGAACTAAATTGATTTGGCAATTTACATGGATGCGAACAAATTACCTCTTAGAATGGCCATACTCATGACTTCAGATAGTAAGACTAGATTGAAAGATGGAAAAATTGTAGGAACTTGTTTGTCTGACTACTAAACTAAAATGTTGGCTATACAGACGGAATTATACTAAAAGCT
The DNA here is from genome assembly GCF_002878395.1 of Capsicum annuum. Taxonomy (NCBI): domain Eukaryota; kingdom Viridiplantae; phylum Streptophyta; class Magnoliopsida; order Solanales; family Solanaceae; genus Capsicum; species Capsicum annuum. Next base: position 184,680,226 of record NC_061115.1, on the reverse strand, counting down.
TATACTCAACTAGAATATTTCTTCATTACTCTTTCTAAGAAGTTCTAACAATAGTAAGGAGCAAACAACTTGGGAATAATCTGAATAAGATATATGAGTAAGGACTCTTAATATGGATATAACTATGTAACATGGAACATAGACCTATGAAACATAAACTAGGATAGAATTACTAGGTCTAAGACAATGCAACTGTCTGATTCAAGCTTAGCCTCACTCCTTAAATACTCGCATGGGTACATATAACTACTCCATCCAAAGTCTGAGTTAGACTGCCTTCTCTCACCATATTCAAGCCTAAGTCAAAATTACAAGGGACTGCACATAACACCATAATGCTAGTATGATCCATAAATTTAGTACCCTATGCATTTTCACAACTTCTCATCTCAAGAATCATTTTTCTTACCACTTCAACAACTAAATTTAGCCTCTTACTAGGAATTTACTAGCGAAAAATGCACCCATCCACTTATATACCAACATGACATTCAAGATTATCATTGTAACCACCTACGAACTTCTAGGCAAACACCTATAAAAGTATTTTTCTAATATTCTCTAAACCTCTATCAACAACAACTTTCTTCCACTATTCTTAAGAAGACACACCTAGAATTCTTAACTAACCAAGACATATCCCAAAAGCTTTGCCTTAATCTTTCTTCAACCTTATTGCCTTACATAAAACAAATATACAACAATCTTTCCTCCACAAGAAATATTTACTCTCTCCCATCTAAACAATTATCTGTCACCACTATTTTACATAAGAAGAGGTCACTAAAAGTTAGAACATGAGGACCTAAAGCATGAAAGAATACTATGCATAACTTTGAAACTTAACTAAGGAATAGAGAATAAAAAGCATGATATTATTAGAGAGATCAAAATTGAGGGAATACATGATAGAATTTGAATTTTGCTGGTTATTAAGAGTGTAACATGAGTACCTGGAACTAAACATTCTGTAAAGCATGAGTACATGAGTTATGAGTTTCACCACCTGAGTTTGGAGTTCATAATTTCAGGGAATATGATTTGTACTGCTGAGTGAACTGGAACTCCTCATTCTAGGAACTGGGAGCGTGCATGATTCTCTATTATGTGCATAAAAATGATTTATGATTATGGAGATGAAATGTAAGGCATGAGTAGATATCATGATGACTAAAAAATTTGCACTGGGATAAGAATGGGTTGGGCTTCTTCCTCCCTTACTGCTGTTCGACAACGTACTGATATCATTACTAGAATCTAAAAGTTTGACTTGGTTACTTGTTCTTTCATCTCCCCCTTAACTTTAACCCATTCTAAGTCTGTGGACCCCTAAACTCTAAACTAAACTGCAATCACTATACTCCAGAGTCCGAGATATAACAATACACATAAATAATAAACTCAACCTGAAAGATGACACCTAAAAGTGTAAAACCCGTTGCTAGTACTACCTTCTGAGATACAACTCTTATCTTTCTATAGCCCCAATAGCCATCATATAATAACTCAAACACTAACTAACTTAGAATCTTCATAAGTATCACCATACCCTGAGTTCACACCATCTAGAATTTTAACTCTTCTTTCTATTAGCTCAACCATCCATAATTCAAGCTTAGATTCTAATACTTAACATGGATATCCCCAAACCTTTAATGAACCATACCAACTTCCTTCATATCCTACTAATATCACATATCTAAACTTATATTTTTCCCTAAACCATGAGAATTATTATTACACCAACATACCCAACATCATCAACCTATAACCCATAAGTTGGCTGATAAGAACATCATATACTATATAGCCTCATTCACACTTAACAACTCAAGGGTACTATCTAAGCACACATACTGTTAAAATTTAGAAATAATACAATTCTATGTCACCTTGGGTACACCTCTATATCATACACACATCATCATACTTAATTTCAAATCAACAACTTAAATTCTTGCATACACTGTTTCAAGCCAACTGATTCACCTTTCATACAACTAGCCCCATGGATATATAATCTACTAAATCCAGATAAACACTATCCCCACTTTACTACTGCTAAATTTCTGGGTTCATGCTTAAAACTATAGATCATATGTTGTCATACGATTCTAAGAAGGGATTTGAGGGCACATATGATGTTAGCTTAGGGAATAATTTTCATGAATATGAATGAAATCTTTCAAACTTCGTAACTTAAAAGCACTGATGGGATCCTTTCAAACCTATGTGCAGTCTCATAACTGTCTGTGGGGATTGCCTGAGAAAACTCTATCTATAAGAATTTAAGCTGGCTATTTCTATTGCCTTAAGAATAAGGAAAAGATGGAACGAATGGATTAACATAAGAATTTTCATATGTTCCATGAATAAAACTTCTACTGCACGATCTGAGACATGAAAGAAGGGAAACATTTCTTAAATGCCATGTAGCCTCTCAAAGAAAAGTACAAGTATCTCCATACTATCCTGTAAGACTCTACTAGACATGGCTTTATACACATCCTACGACAATTGAACTCTGGGATTGGATACCAAGTTTGTCATGACCCAAGACTACCCCATAGTCGTAACACGGTGCTTGGAACAACAAATGATCCCAAGCTAACCCATGAACTAGCATAATGCTTAAGCAACTGATTTTGAATAAATAAAATAGCTAAGTTTGCAGTGCAGAAATATAGTCATGGAATAATCTGGATAATTATAATACTAATAAAGTTTACATCTTGATAAAACTAAAGAGAGAACTAAAATTTACATTACATGACTCTAACCGACTATTTATGAATCCTCTACTATACTGACTGTAAATAACTAAGACATGCCTCCAACTACCACAAATCAATACATATAAATAATCAAGTAAAAGTAAATGAACTACTACTGACTGGAGTTCTCAAAATAAGAGAACTTATCACCTGCTGGATGGAAGCTGCAAACTATCTGATTATGACGTGTGGGCTACAACTGGTATCTATATTATGAAATAATATAGCACATAGGCATATATGTAAATAAATACTTCTATAATGTACTAAGTAAGTAGGGGTGAATGCAATAAGTAAAACTGGTTTGGAACATAATCTTAAAATATGCATGCTAAGTGCAAGTAGACTCACCAAGAGACTGAAATAAACTGAAAGCTGAAGTATCTTAAAACATAAGTAACAAACATGATTTGATAAGCTGGTGAATCACTACATAGTTTCAAAAATATTATTTTTATAGAATAAGTAGATCTGAAGCTGGAAAGCAATAAAAACACAAATGTTGTAAGAAGTTCTGTTGTAAGGCTGATATGTTGTAAAAGTTGTGCTGAGTATCTATAGACATTAAAATTTTGTGGACTCTACAAAAAAAATTCAATTTTTGTTAGAGTTCTTGGGGATACTTTACCCTAAATCTAGATTGGTGGCTACTCTAGCTAAACCCTAAATTACGTCTATATAAAGGGGGCAAATATCCCTTTGAAGAGGCATCTCTAATATTTTACAAATTCACAAAATATTGATAAATCTCCAAGATCTCCAATATCTCAAAACAATTCATGGGATATTCATAAAGAGATCAAAACCCTTTCTTCTTGATAATAAAATACATCAAGAAGATCCACAAATCCTCATTTCATGAAGATCAAACACAAATATTCTTGCATTCGGGAAATACGCTAATAACGGCCCTCAAATTATGCAAAAATCCTTATCAAATTCAGATATTCCTACGTTCGATAAATACACTACTTACAGCCCTTGAATTATGAAGAAAATCAAGAAAGAAGAATCTAGGGAGGAACAGATTTGCACTCACATCGTTTATCAAATAAAATTCTTGTTTCTTCATATTTTTATTTGTGATTGTAATTTATTTCTGTCACCGTAAAAATTTATTTAAAACAAATTGGCATGCCCAGTGGGACTAAATCTTCCCTCCATCTCTTCTCTCATAAATCAAATATGCAAATCTGTAGCCATAGGATCGTAAAGATGGAAGCAGTACTTCAAGACTTGTTTTTGAGTTTCATCAAGTCAACACTCCAACAAGCCTTGAAGTAAGGGGCATTTATAAACATTAAAATTTTGTGGACTCTACAAAAAGAGTTTAATTTTTGTTAGAGTTCTTGGGAATAATTTACCCTAAATCTAGCTTGGTGGAAACTCTACCTAAACCCTAAATTATGCCTATATAAAGGGGGCAAATATCCCTTTAAAGAGGCATCTCTAATATTCCACAAATTCACAAAATATTCATAAATCTCCAAGATCTCTAATATCTCAGAAAAATTCATGGGATATTCATAAAGAGAACAAAACCCTTTGTTACTAATAATCAAATACATCAAGAAGATCCGTAAATCCTCCTTTCATGGAGATCAAACCCAAATATTCCTACGTTTGAGAAATACGCCACTAACGGCCCTCGAATTATGGAGAAGAGAGAAGAATCAGGGGAGGAACAGATTAGTACCCACATTATTTATAAAGAAAATCATGTTTCTTCATATTTTTATTTGAGAGTGCAATTTATTTCTGTCACCATAAAATATTTATTGGAAACAGGATCATGAATGGATACCAAGCATGGAAAACAAGAATATGTAAAATTGAGAATGCAAGACAGAGCATATAAATGTACTGACATGATCTGAAATCTGAATAACTAAAATTTGTATAACTGAACATCTAAAGTCTGTACACTTGGTCATGCAAACCTAAACTGACATACTCTGAATATTGAACTGAGACTATGGAAGCTAGATACAACCGACATGCCCCAATCTGAGCTATTGGGGTCCAAGTTGTAACCCCAGTTAGAAGGGCATTGGTACATTCCCAGGGGTATCAACTCATGACTAACGATCTGGATCCACAAGGTTGATGTCTTAAAGGACAGGGGTGTCATACCTAACTGACCGGGGACCCCTCATAATATATGGTGGCTCCGTAGGTCTAGAACCTAGGGACTGCTACTAGTGCCTCATGCCTAACTAACGGGGGAGACTTCATCCCTACATTCACTCGGTGCTAAGTGTTACTCCCAACTGAAAGACTTTGGTATTATTAGTCATTTAACGTGACATGATACTGTACGTGTAATTACTCAACATGAACATAATGTTCTGAATATGAAAATAAAACCATGGTCTGACTGACTCGTTACTTGAAAATAAAAAACATGTTAAACACATAGATATCGGGTGTTCATAATCCGTCAGCACTGAATGACCATAAAATATGATAACAAAGCTTAAAACTATAGTATGAGATCATGGTTCAAAACCCAAAAGCATATATATTTCATCAAACATGTAAGAATAATGAACTTGAACATTGAAATATGTTAAACATGGGAAATCAACATGACTACATGGCTAAATACATAAATTGGGGAATTTAACATGAAATTCACTTGAATAGGACATGGGAAGATGAAATTTAAAGCATGAGGCAATCTAATCTTTCATAGGATCATACATTGGTTGAACTAAATTTTAATTACTAAGGAAAAACATGAATTAAACCCATCTTGAACATGTACAACTCCATAAAACGAAAAAACTCATATTTTTAATCAAAGCAAGGTTTTTGGGCTCCATGGCTGAAAAGGGGCCCATGGATGAACACCCACATACCTTAATTGAATGAATTCTTAAAGAAACTTGAAATTGACACTTGAACCCTTAAATTCTTGAGGAATAAAGTTGAATCTTGGGACTTGAATGATGAACTTATGAAAGAAACTCTATTCTTTTTGTTTTCTTCAAGATTCTTGAACTTGGAAGCTTGAATTCTTAGATTCTTAGGAAAATGTTTGGATTTGTTCTTGGGGATGAGGAGGGTTGACATAAGGCTTTGATGATGAAAAGTGGTCAAATAATGCCCTTTTGGTGTTTTAATCTGTCACTTGGGTGCTTAGGGGCAAGGGAAAATGACTAAAATGCCATTTGGGCTTGTATTTACGGATGCAGGAAAACATTACTCTGCTTTGTGGAGCTAGACGTGGTAACTTAATCCCACATTGAGGCGCTATCATGAGAGCTTACTGGCTCTGACGAAATGGTCATAACTTTTCGCTCGGGTATTGGATTAAGGCAAAATTGGTACAGTTGGAAAGTTAACTCAATTATCTATAATTTGGTGGATCTTGAGCTAAAAAATTCCTCATTTATAAAAAGTTATACACATTCAAAATTGACCCTTGTAGAATCAAATACCAAAATTTGGCCAAATCAAAGGCTCTTATCTCACATTTGCTCTAAGTGATTCCTATGACATTTTTCACCTCAAAAACATGTCACACAGTAGGATAAAAATCATGACACATTTATTCAAACATAAATCATGGGATTAGAATTTACACACATAGAAACGACTGTTTGATTTCTAGCTCAAAAAATGTATGGTATTACAGTAGTATGTAGTCAAAAGCTAACTAAATGTATGCAATTATATATTTAATATGTTTATATCATACGATCAATCAATTGAGGTGATAATATTTTGTTGTATTTTTAATAAAGTAAGATAAACTAACCAATAATTCATCCGAGTACATGCAAAATACCTAGCACTACGGGGTAATATACGTGTGTATTTGATGTATATAGTATGTATTTAGAATCTAATAGTCGATAGAGTCTCTGTGTGTATATTATATAGTGATATATGTATGTGTGTATCTCATGTAGTGATATACGTAGTATGTAGTCAAAAACTAACTAAATGTATCTAGTTATATATTGAATATGTTGATATCATACGATCGATTAATCGAAGTAATAAATATACCGTTGAGGGTATAAAAACGTAAGATAAACTAACCGATAATTCATTTGAGTATATGTGAAATACATTGTATTATGGGGCTATATGCTCGTGTATGTGATTTATATAGTACGTATTTTGAAGTTGATAGTCAATCAAATATATGTATATATATGTATATCTCGTGTAATGATGTACGTAGTAATCAAAAGTTAGTTAACTGAATCTATATATCCGAGTATTTTGAAGAATATGTTGATATCATATTATAAAGGAAATATACTACTTGTTTGATGTAAAAAAAAAGGGAATACTGTTGAAGTTATAATAACGTAAGCTAATTAACCGATAATTCATCTAATTAATATGTTATATTACGAGGTATATAATACCATATTTAAAAGCTAATTAACCTAAAATTCATCCTAATTTATGAAATGCATTTATATTATTATACGATTGAGGAAATATACTACTTGTGTTAATGGGATGATAAAAATAACTAATTATCCATTTTATATATACAATACATTAAATTATTTGGATGTTATTATAAATATTATACAATTAATAAATTTTAAAATTTTCTAATAAAAAACGACCACAAGTGGTCAATTTTTGAATAATTTATTTTTTTCAAAAAATATATCGACCACTTGTGGTCTATTTTCATAAAATTTTTCTAATGCGCGACCTAATTTTTCCATTTTTTGAAACTATCACTAATTTGAATGGCCTGAGAAACTAGCTTCAATATTAAGTTAGCATCATGCTTCACTAAACTCGCACTCCAAATAATTATTTATATAAAAAGAATAAATAAAAATAAAAAATATATTATCCCTTAAATCTACTATTTTTTTAGTTTCAGTTTTATTTTATTTTTCTCAACTAACAAATTGAACCAAATTGGATATAATCAGTAAACAAAAAATTGAATCAAATTCTAGGGTTTCTCTGTCATAGCTTCCTCTTAAATTGGACCAAATTGTTCGTTTGATTTTGTACTACCAGTTATTGTTCTCATGTTCCCTTGAGAGAAAATGCCGCCAGTGATAGCCAACACAATAGCAACCAGTGTATCAGTTGTTGTTCTCACTCTCAAATGTGTGCGACCACTTTCTCTCTCAATCTCAAACACCACTGGTAATAGAAAATGCCGCCGACAAACCTACCAACACAGCGGTAGCCAAAGGTGTTGTCTCTCTACAACAACATAGTAGCAGCCAATAGCCACTATCCATCTCTCTCTCATACTAATCTGGGTCAAATCATCTAGAAGAAGGTACGGTTTTATGAAACTTTATATCAGTTAAATGCATATTTCGTTATTATTTTTTGCATTAATTTTGTAAAATGTGAGTTAAAATGTGTCCTACGCTTAAATGTCAAATTTGTGCATAAAATTACGTCTATGGACATATTTTCTACTAATTGCCGATGTTATTCACTTTCTTGGATTTTCACCTTAGTTGTATGTAAAGTTGAAGAAAGAAAACCAATGCTCCCGGTGCTTAGTTCAACGGAGTAAGACATCTGGTATTTAAGTGGAGAAAAATGATTAGTGCACATGCTAACACTTGTAGCATTTTCTTTTTATTAGCTATTTTGTAATATCAATCCGGAACCTCCTTTTTTTAATTTTCTTTTGCTCTTTGGTTACTATGTTTGATCTATTGATAAGCAAGAGGCTTGTAAGTTAGAAGAGTTCGGCACCATGATAAATTAAATATAGTAACTTGAAATGTGAGTTAGTTACTTGAAAATGGCTAAGGGTAGTGACTTGAATTGTGAATTAGTGACTAGAAAATGGTTAAGCGTAGTTACTTGAAATGTGAATTAGTGACTACAAAATGATTAAGTCTAGTTACTTGAAATGTGAATTAGTTACTTGAGATTTGCTAAGGATAGTAACTTGAAATATGAATTAGCGACTTGAAAATGGTTAAGCATAGTGACTTGAAATGTGAATTAGAGACTAGAAATTGATTAAGTCTAGTCACTTGAAATGTGCATTAATTACTTGAGATGTGTATTAGTGAGTTGAAAATGATTAAGTGTAGTGACTTATAATATGAATTAGTTACTCGAAATTTGTACTAGTAAGTTGACAATGATTAAGTGTGGTGACTTGAAATGTGAATTAGTTATTGAAAATGACTAAGGATAGTGACTTGAAATGTGAATTAGTGACTTGAAAATAGTTAAGCCTGGTTACTTGAAATGTGAATTAGTTACTTAAAATGTGTACTAGTAAGTTGAAAATAATTAAGTGTAATGACTTGAAATGTGAATTAATTACTTGAAAGTGGTTAAATATAGAGACTTGAAATGTGAATTAGTCACTTGAAAATAGCTAAGGATAGTGACTTGAAATGTGAATTACTGACTTGATAATGGTTAAGAGTAGTTATTTGAAATGTGAATTAGTGACTAGAAATGATTAAGTCTAGTTACTTGAAATGTAAATTAGCTACTTGAGAATGGCTGAAGATAGTGACTTGAAATGTGAATTAGTGTCTTGAAAATATTTAAGCATAGTTACTTGAAATGTGAATTAGTGACTAGAAAATGATTATGTCTAGTTACTTGAAATGTGAATTAGTTACTTGAGATGTGTATTAGTGAATTGAAAATGGTTAGGTATAGTGACTTAAAATGTGAATTATTTACTTTAAATTTGTACTAGTGAGTTGAAAATGATTAAGTGTAGTGACTTGAAATGTGAATTAGTTACTTGAAATATGTACTAGTGAGTTGAAAATGATTAAGTGCAGTGACTTGAAATGTGAATTCTTTACTTGAAAGTGGTTACGTATAGTGACTTGAAATGTGAATTAGCTACTTGAAAATAGCTAGGGATAGTGACTTGAAAATAGTTAAGCCGAGTTACATGAAATGTGAATTTGTTACTTGAAATATGTACTAGTGAGTTGAAAATGATTAAGTGAAGTGTCTTGAAATGTGAATTACTTAACTTGAAAATGGTTAAGTATAGTAACTTAAAATGTGAATTAGTTACTTGAAAATAGCTAAGGATAGTGACTTGAAATGGGAATTAGTGACTAGAAAAAAGTTAAGCGTAGTTTCTTGAAATGTGAATTAGTGACTAGAAAATAATTAAGTCTAGTTACTTGAAATGTGTATTAGTTACTTGAGAATGGCTAAGGATAGTGACTTGAAATGTGAATTAGTGACTTGAAAAGTTACACATAGTTACTTGAAATGTGAATTAGTGACTAGAAAATGATTAAGTCGGTTAAGTGAAATGTGAATTAGTTACTCGAGATGTGTATTAGTGAGTTGAAAATGATTAAGTGTAGTGAGTTAAAATGTGAATTAGTTACTTAAAATGTGTAATAGTGAGTTGAAAATAATTAAGTGTAGTGACTTGAAATGTGAATTAATGACTAGAAAATCATTAAGTCTAGTTACTTGAATTGTGAATTAGCTACTTGATAATAGCTAAGCATAGTGACTTGATATGTGAATCAGTGACTTGAAAAAGGGTAAGCATAGTTACTTGAAATGTGAATTAGTAACTAGAAAATGATTAAGTCTAGCTACTTGATATGTGTATTAGTGAGTTGAAAATGGTTAAATGTAGTGACTTAAAAATGTGAAACAGTTACTTGAAATGTGTACTAGTGAGAAGAAAACGATTAAGCATAGTGATTTGAAATGTGAATTAGTTACTTGAAATGTGTACAAGTGAGTTGAAAATGATTAAGTATAGTGACTTGAAATGTGAATTACTTACTTGAAAGTGGTTAAGTATAGTGACTTGAAATGTGAATTAGTTACTAGAAAATGGTAAAGTGTAGTAACTTGAAAAAGTAAACTTGCATTTTAAAAATGGTTAAGTGTAGTCACTTAAGATGTGAATTTTTGACTTGAAAATGGTTGTGTAGTCACTTGAAATGTGTATTAGTGAGTTAAAAATGGTTAAGTATATTGAATTGAAATGTGAATTAGTTACTTTAAAGTGGTTAAGTATAGTGTTTTGAAATGTGAATCTGTGACTTGAAAATGTGAACTTGTGTTTTGAAAATGGTTAAGTGTGGTCACTTGAAGTAGTTAACTAATGACTTGAAAATGTTAATTAGTGACTTGAAAATGGTTAAGTATAATTACTTGAAATGTGTATTTGTGAGTTGAAAATGATTTAGTGACTTGAAATGTAAATTAGTTACTTGAATTGTGTATTACTAAGTTAAAATGGCTAAGTGTAGTGACTTGAAATGTGAATTTCTTACTTGAAATGTGTACTAGTGAGGTAAAAATGATTAAGTGTAGTGACTTGAAATGTTAATTAGTGACTAGAATATAATTAATTGTCGTTACTTAAAATGTGAATTAGTTACTAGAAAATGGTAAAGTTTAGTAACTTAAAAATGTAAACCTGTGTTTTGAAAATGGTTAAGTGTAGTCACTTGAAATGTGAATTCATGACTTGAAAATGGTTAAGTGTAGTCACTTGAAATGTGAATTTATGACTTGAAAATGTTTAAATATGTAGTTACTTGAAATGTGTACTAGTGAGTTGAATATGGTTAAGTATAGTGAGTTGAATTGTGAATTAGTTACTTGAAAGTGGTTGAGTATTATGTTTTGAAATGTGAATTTGTGACTTGAAAATATGAACTTGTATTTTTAAAAAGGTCAAGTGTAGTCACTTGAAGTAGTGAACTAATGACTTGAGAATGTGAATTAGTGACTTGAAAATTGTTAACTTCTCAAATTGGCGGCCTAGGTCTTACATTCACAAAAGAAGATCGAGTGATTGTTGTTGATACAACATGGAATCCAAGGTACATTCTTGGAATTTTTAGTTTCTCCGTGGAGTTTCCTGATAACTTAATATCTTCTTGTAGTTGATAAAAATAATATTTGACTACCCTGGAAATTTTCAGTATTCAACTTTCTGTTTGATGATATCCAATAATTTTGTTAAAACTCAATATTATGCCAATGCAAGTAGTTCTTTATATTAAAATTTCTACCAATTCCTGGTCCTCTTTCTGTAGATCCTCAAAACTTATATCAATAGTTCAGAACCTAATACCATCTTCGTCAAAAATGATGCCATTAAGAAAAACATTTTATATCAAGATTTTTTATGAGATAAAGTCATAATCTAGCCTTTTTAATACATATATTTTCTAAAATCAAGGGCAATATTTCATTGCATAAATGTCAAGTATTATTTTAGTTGGAGAGTAAGGTTAGCCTGTGCCCTCTTTTTTTTCTTTTTTTAACCGTAGTGTCTGGGTCACCTTTCACGCACCTTGAATAAACCTACTAGATACTTAAAACCACAAAACTCTATCTACCAAGGCTAAGATAGATGAAAAGAATCATTTAGTTTTGCTGTTTCTATAGGAATTTAATAAAAAAATAGCTGATTCTTCCCATTTGTCGTAGACTTAATGGACAAAGTTACCTGGTATTTGTTGTTGGTGGGAGGTGGAAGATATCTCATAGATTTAATTTGTGTCCTCTTTTTTGGTAAGATTATAACCTAGGAATTACTATATCACTCTTATGCCACACTAATCCATTTTTCAATGAGAAGTTGCATGATATGATCACACAACTAAATGGCTACGTGAAGATACTAAAGCTTATTTGTGGCAATGTTCCTAGTGCCCTTTTGGATTAGTTGGAGTTCTGGTAGTTCAACTGTATGCTTATTTATTACAGGTGCTCTTTGTTTTATATTTGGATTCTTATTTCAAATTGGTTGCACTTCTTTTCATATGCTTTTTCATTAAAAAACGTTCATACTTCAGTTTCATGTCAAAGTGTGTAACTGCCTCCATGTTTTCTTAGATAAATGTGCTTGAATGGGAATGAAATTTATGATTATAATTTAACATTTATATTGTGTTAATGGTAAAAGAATAAGAAATACTCCTTTTTCAAAAAGAATGATGGCCCCGAGTAGAGGGTCAAACCACTTAATTATAAAGCAGACCTTATGTTTTTACCCATAAATTTGTTGCTCTATGTTTTTATTAATCATTTTCGTATGATATATGGATTGTATCAATATAGTATATGAACTGTATCTAAACTATCTGGATCAAATGACCCAAACTATGAAAGGAATTTTCAGGAAGCATCTCTTGGTAGACCAACTACCCATGAAGAAGTAGGAAATAAGACTCATATAAAAATTAGAGATGGAAAAGAAGTTTGGGTAGGAAATAAGACCCATTTATTTTATACCATTTATTATATACTAATTTTACTTTTAATATAGAATCGATATGTTAAAGCAATTGAAGAGTTCAAAAGAAGTCGACTGACAAAAGATTAACGAAATCCAATCATGTTATTAGAGGAAGAAACTCTCTCCTCTTATCTGTATATAGTTAGAGGCATTTATAATAGAGAGAAATATAGCCTATGCTCTGAGAAGAACTTTCATCACCTCCAGTGTGGATTACAAGGTATAGGAAGTTTTACCACTATGTCAGATAAGCAGATTAAGGAGATGCAATAGAAAGTTTAGGATCTTTCTAGGAACTATGAGGAGTAATGAAAAAAGGGATGGAGGAGAAGTGATGTAGGACAACACTTGAGCCAGACGATTAAGAAATCAAGGTTTAAGTAAATACCTTAATCAAACTTCCTCATTCTTCGTGTCCTAGCTCTGATAATGATGGTGGAGAGGACGAAATGTAGTATTAGTGAAACACCTAGAATTTTAACCATTAAAATTTTTTTTCAATTGATGTCATTGGGGTGGGTACGACTAGGGGCATGAGTCATAACCCTTGGATACGAGTCTTATCCTCTTTCCCTTCCCCTCGTATATCTATAAACTATGGTGAGGTTTACTTACTGTCCTAGTACAAGTGTCCCACTCCTCAATGGTGAGGGTTACTTACTGTCCTAGGTACAAGTGACCCCCTCCTCAATCATACCAAAGGGTATGAGTCGATCAAGTGAGTCGTATAGATTTTGGACTTAAACTTTGAGTAGACTATTTTTTATACGGTTGAAGCATACGAGTTAGGGGTTTATTCGTACCCTTTGGTTATAATTCAAGGGTGTGTGGTCGTACCATTAAAATGTAGGTGTCCTAGGAGAAGCCTATGGTATGAGTTAGGGTACCACTCGTACCCTAGGGTATGGTTCCCCTAGTAAGTCATACCCCTGGATGGGTCCATTTTTTAGATTTTAACTAAGGGCCTTGTGGTCATTTTCTACACCCTAAAACCTAAGTCCCTTTACTATATAAGTGTATATGGCCTCCTTAAACATATTTTTAAGTGTATCAAACATCCAAAACACTCTCTCAAACTCATCTTTGTATAATTGGAGGCTAGAAATTCAAGGGTGATCTTCAAGAGATAAAGTAAAGTCAACACTCTTGGTGAATCAAGTTTTCTAAGGCATGTAACTCTTCCCCTTGTTACATAACTGTAAATCTATGTATGTTACACTTGGATTAGTAAGTGTACATGGTTATTTTGAAACCAAATGAAAAGGGTTTTGTTGTCTAATGGTGAAAATATTGAATCTTGCTTAGACTTGTGTTTATACATGTTATTAATGACGATTTTCTTATGTGGGTTCTGTTTATTTGTGGTTTAACATGATGGTCTTGAGTAACCCTAACCTTGATGATTTTTACCATAAAAATAGCCTCGGTAAAGATATGCACATAAGGTGCTTGTGAAAATGCCTATATGAATTGTCTAGTAATATGTGGTAATGTGTTAAACTAAGGCAATGGCCCAATAAGTATTAATGATTGTTAAGTGATGGTGTAAAGGTATTGTGAGCCATGCATTGGGTAATGATGACCTTGTTGAGTTAATGACTAATAAGGGGTTGAATTCTCTCAATATGAAGATGAACTTGAATTATGTGTTGAGCTAACATGTGGTGAGAATGTGGTATTATATTGTTAATAAAATATAAATAGTTTGTGAGGGTCCTGATGGCCATAAATTAAATTGTATTATGGATTGAATGAATTTATTGGCCTATTTAAATAGTTGAGCAATGAAGGCTCCCAAAAGGACCATGGGGTTATGTATAGTGTTAAATTAGCTAAATGGTTAAAGTCCTTAAGTGTTGTAAGGAATGAATGTTGATGCATGGTCAAAGGGTTAAAGTTTCAATATCAACTAATGATAGTTGTGATGTCTTGAGGTGTAAGTCCTTTGCCTTATGAAATGGCTTGAGGTTGAAGTCCGTTGCCTAATGAAATTGCTCGAGGTTAAAGTCCCTTTCTTAAATATATACCTTGAGGTTAATGTACCTCACCAAATAAAATGAATTGTGGTTAGAGTCTCTTTGTATGAGGTTATAATTCCTTGTCTAACGAATAGACATGATGTTGGAGTCCCTTTCCTAGATAAATGTATGTGCGGTTAGAGTTTCTTGTTTGAATGATTGTGTATGTGGTTAAAGTCCTTGGCTAATGAATGTGTCGACATACTTAAAGTCCTTTGTCTAATGGTATGTAGTTGTGGTTAAAGTCATATGCCTAAGTAGAATTGTTGAATTTAAGTGTGGAAGGTCGGAGTTCTCCACTTCATGTCTAATGAATGAATGTTCAACAATGTTGCTAAGCCCTGATTTCTTGATTAGCATGTGATATACCTATATGTAAGAATAAGTGTGTGGATATGATTGAATATGATATATTGACTTCTTGTCGAATAATGACACTATTTTATCCCTATCCTAGAGTTACATGTTAGCTCTCCAACCGCTAACCATCTTTGGATGCTATGTTCCCACGCAATATTAGGGCTGGAGCATCATCTTCTCTTCCTACGCAGTGATTGGGTGATCGTAGCAGTTCATGCATTGACTTCAAAGTGGTGAGCTTCCTTAATTCGTAAGACATTCATTCTTAGTCTTTTATCTTTTGACTTAGTCTTATTTTGACTTGGTTTGGCTATTGTTGGGGGCTTATCTCAACATATACATTTCTAAACATCGGTTTGTATAAAGGTATTATGGATGACTGTGGACTTGGGTAAAATAGTTAGTTTGATGAATCTAATGTAGTGTATAGACATGTATAAGTTATGACTTATAGTATGTTTTCCACTATGTTATTATATGGTTGGGATTTATCCAACCCTTGTGATATATATATTAATGATTAGGTTAGGTTATTGGGATAACCTCTGATTCATGTGGGCTTGAGGTGCCCATACAACATGCCCAATTTTGAGTTGTGTCAACTTAGTATCAGAGCCCAGGTTCATGGTCGAATGAATGTCCATAATACTGTGTCGAGTAGAGTTTCTTTTATGGGTGTGAAGCACACCATACTTATAAAAAGGGGCTATGAGATATTTTAGGAAATATTCCCCTTTCTTGTGTTTTAATGTCAAACTATAGAATATAAGATCTTGTATTCTTGTAATTTCTATTTGCTATTATTCAGATCATGCCTCCAAAGAGATTTGAGGTTCAGGTAAATATTTTTAGGCAAACTGATGGCCCTATGGACGAAGCTCGTCCAATTTCTAGAGTTTAGACCTGGGCTAGGGCTGCGGCATCTGAGTCTCTTCATGGGGTTCCACCTATCCCCACCAACCCCGACTATAAGAGTGACCCTTCTATTTTATCTCCTTAAGAGGATGCTACTAATGCCGAGATTTGTCGTTCTATCAAGATCTAACTCAATTGGTAGCCTCTCAATCAGAGCATGGTGCTTTGGCTACTGTTTCTTTTGAGGCCACAAGAATCGACCAATTTATGAGGTTGATCCCTCCTATGTTCTTTGGTACGAAGGTTGACGAATATCCTTAAGGCTTCATTGATGAAATAGAGAATATCCTCCAAATCATGCTTGCTTCAGAGATTAAGGTGATTGAGTTTGCTTCCTACTAATTGAAATATGTAGAGTACCAATGTTACAAAGGGTGGGAGTTGTCTAGAGGTATTGATGCTAGTCTCGCCATATGGGGGGATTTTTTTTAGACTTTCTTAGACAGCTTCTTTTCTCAAGAGTTGTGGGAGAAAAATGCGGAAGATCTTATGAACTTGAAGCAAGGGAGGATGTCCTTTCAAGAGTATGCCTTGAAATTCCTTCAATTGTCAAGGTATGCTCCCGAGATGGTTTCTAGCATAAAGACTAGAATGCGTAAGTTTGTCTCGGAATTATCCTGTGAGTTAGTCCTTGAGAGCAATGTGGCCTTGTAGATTGTGAACATAGATAATTCTTGATTTATTGGGTATATGCAATAAGTGGGAGAAGAGAAAAAGAAGCAAGTTACTCTTAGTGAGAGGGAAGTAAAAAATTTAGACCTCCCAAGCAAAGTGGTGAAGATGGTCGCAAGTGGCCATAAAAGAAGTGGGGGAGTTTGAGTTCTTTCATCTCAGCTAGTGTTCGCTCTCCTTACTCAAATTTTTTGGGTGGTCGTCAATCTTAGTTTAGTGGTGGGTCCCAGGGATAAGGTGTCTAATTTCAGGCTAGTGGTGCCTAGTTGGCTCTACCCACCTTCCTTGCAGATTCTGTGGTCATAGTCATCATGGTCAATGTGAGAAGAGGAGGAACAGATATTTTTATTATGGTCAAATTGGGCACATGTAGCATGAGTGCTCCTCTCTATAAGCTTCTTGGGACAACATGGCTCCTGTTATTACTCCATCTACTCCAGCACCGAACGGTGCTATATCTGTCTCTACTTCTATTTTTGGAACCGACACTGGCCAGAACCGCTTGTATGCACTTGCTACTCGCCAGGATTCTGAAGCATCTCTCGATGTTTTCATGGGTATGTTGAGACTTTTCTCCTGTGATGTGTATTGTTTGCTTGATCCAAGGTTTACTCTTTCTTATATGACCTCATATCTGGCTGTGCACCTTGATTGTTGTCCTAAGAGTCTATCGGTTCTTTTTTCTATTTCTACCCCGGTCAGAGACCCTGTACTTATTATAATAGTCTATAAGGGATGTGTGATATTTCTTGGTGGTAGAGATACTTGTGTAGACTTGATATATTTGGACATTGTCGATTTTGATGTCATTCTAGGGATGGATTGGTTTTGCACTCTTGCTATGCTTCCGTAGATTGTCAGACCAATAGGGTCATGTTTAAATTCCCTAATGAGCCGATCATTGTATGGGAAAGTGGTTCTCTAGTCCCTAAGGGAAGGTTCATTTCTTATCTTAAAGCCCAAAAGTTATTTTCAAAGGGTTGTTTGTTTTATTTGATCGGATTTAATGATTCAAACTCAGCAGAGCCTTCTCTAGAATCCATTCACGTGGTTAATGAGTTTCCCGAGGTATTTCTCGATGATCTTCCCAGTATTTCTCCTGATAGAGAAATTGATTTTGGGATTGATCTTGCTCCGGACACTCGTCAAATTTCTATCCCTCCTTATAAAATAGCTCTGGCAGAGCTAAAGGAGCAATTTAAGGGCCTCTTAAATAAAGGTTTTATCCCTCCTAGTGGGTCTCTGTGGGGTGCTCTTTGTTTTTCATGTGCAAAAAGGATGGTTCCCTTCGTATGTGCATTGATTATCATCAGATGAACAAAGATATCATAAAGAATAAATATCCTCTTCCTAGGATAGATGATTTGTTTGATCAACTTTAGGATAAGAAGTGTTTTTCTAATATTGATCTTAGATCGGGTTATCATCATCTTAAGATTAGGGATGCGGATATCCCTAAGACTGCCTTTAAAACTTGATATGGTCACTATGAGTTCCTTGTCATGTCTTTTGGGTTGACCAATGCCCCAACAATATTTATGGACTTGATGAATAGGGTCTTTCGTCTATTCTTAGACATGTTTATCATTGTCTTCACTGATGACATCTTAGCTTATTCTAAGAGTGAGGCAGATCATGTAGATCACCTCAGTGCCATATTGCAAACTTTGAAGGATCATCATTTGTATGCCAAGTTCTCCAAGTGTGAGTTTTGGTTGAAAGTCATAGCTTTTCTTGGTCATGTCATCTCTAGTGAAGGGATCATGGAAGATCTCGAAAAGGTTGTAGCGGTTAAAAAGTGGCCTAGACCTATGACTCCATCCGATATTCGGAACTTCTTGGGTCTATCCAATTACTATAGAAGGTTTACGGAGAGTTTATCGATTATAGATTCCCTATTGACTAAGTTGACCCAAAAAAAGGTTAAGTTCTTATGGTCAGATGCATGTGAAGGTAGTTTTGAGAAGTTGAAAGATAAATTGACTTCGACTCTAATTTTGACCTTGCTTGAAGTTAATGGTGGTTTTTTAGTTTATTGTGATATGTCTCGGGTTGGTCTCAGTTGTGTGTTAATGCAACAGGGTAGGGTGGTGTCCTATGCTTCTAGGAAATTGAAAGTTCATGAGAAGAACTACCCTACTCATGACTTAGAGTTGTTATCTGTGGTCTTCGCATTAAAGATTTGATGACATGAACTCTATGGAGTTCATATCAATAGATTTTTCAATCATAAGAACCTTCAATATGCGTTTACTCAAAAGGAGCTGAACCTTAGGCAAAGGAGCTGGCTTGAGTTGTTGAAAAACTATGATGTGAGTCTTCACTACCATCCTGGTAAGGCAACTATAGTCGTCGATGCTCTTAGAGATTGTCTATGGGGAGTTTGGCCTATATAGATGAGGATAAGCGGGAATTTGTAAAAGACATTCACCGTTTGGCTAATCTTAGAGTTTGACTTGCAAACTTCGAGGATGGTGGTGTATTTGTGCATCCAATATCCCAGTCATCTCTTTATTGTTGAGATAGAGGAGAAGCAAGCAATGACTCCAACTTTATGAAGACCAAGGTTAATGTGGGTCAACACAAAGTTACGGACTTTGTGATTGGTGGACATGGTATCTTGAGATACCAAGGGAGGCTATATGTTCCCAACGTCAATGGATTGAGGGAAAGGGTCATGGACGAGGCTCATAGATCCCATTATACTATTTATCCCAGTTCCACCAAGTTGTATCATGACCTTAGAGGTTTCTATTGGTGAAGCAATATAAAGCGTGATTTGGCTAGCTAAGTAGCCAAGTGTATGGTGTGTTAATAAGTGAAAGTTGAGCACATGAGGCCCTATGGTTTGTGCCAAGAAATTATGTTACCCAAATGGAAATGGGAGGCAATTAATATGGATTTCATTACTGGTATTCCTAGATCCCAGAATCAATATGATTCTATTTAGGTCATTGTTGATAGAATGCCTAAGTCCGCTCACTTTTTGCCTGTAAGGACTAATTACTCGGTAGAAGATTATGCTAAGTTGTATCTTGCGGAGATCATAAAGTTTCATGTTGCTCCAGTTTTGATCATCTCATATCGTGGTCCTCTATTTTTATCCTACTTTTGGAAGTTATTCCAAAAGGGTTTGGGCACTAGAGTGTGCGTTAGTACCATTTTTCACCCGCAAATAGATGGGCAAGCGGAGATAACTATCCATACATTAGAGGATATATTGAGGGATTGTGTGATTGATTATGGTGGTAGTTTGTATGATGACTTGCCTTTGATTGAGTTCACCTATAATAATAGTTACCACTCTAGTATTGGTTTGGTCCCTTTTAA
Source organism: Capsicum annuum (assembly GCF_002878395.1). Lineage (NCBI taxonomy): Eukaryota > Viridiplantae > Streptophyta > Magnoliopsida > Solanales > Solanaceae > Capsicum > Capsicum annuum. The sequence goes on along the minus strand of NC_061115.1, from coordinate 184,659,929 downwards.
GGCATTATACAGTAGGAGATGTCGGTCTCCTATGAGGTGGTACAAAGTTGGCGAGGGTAAATTGCTTAGCCCTGATTTAATTCACCAATCCTTAGAGAAGGTAAAGGTGATTCCTGATTGATTGAAAATCGCTCAAAGTCACCAAAAGTCCTATGCGGATGTGAGTCGTAGAAACTTAGAGTTTAGTGTTGGTGATTGGGTATTATTGAAAGTGTCTCCCATGAAGGGAGTGATACAGTTTAGTAAGAAATGGAAGCTTAGTCCCCGGTATGTTGGTCTCTACTTGGTTATGAAGAGGGTCAGCAATATTGCCAATGAATTGAAGTTACCTTCTAGATTGAACTCCATTCACCCAGTTTTCCATGTCTCTATGTTACGGAAATGCATTAGTGATCCTTCGTTGGTTTTTCCCTTGGGGATGTTGATATCTCAAACTCTCTATCCTACGAGGAGATCCCCGTGAAGATCTTGGATTGGCAAGTTTACCCATTTCGAATGAAAGAGTGGCTTCGGTGAAAGTCCTATGGAGGAACCAAAAGTCCGGGGAAGCTACTTGGGAAGTGGAAGAGAACATGAAGTCCAAGTATCCATATTTGTTTCCTATTTCAAAAACCTGGGATGGAGGTATGTGTTAACCTCATTCCTTTGATTTATGTCTTTGATAGACAATAGGTTGAATTCCCTAAGCTTTGAGTTGAATTATGCCTTGCTAGACCATGGGTTCAAGTGACTAATGCCTTAAATTTATGTATGTCCTTATTGCAATGGGTATAAGTCCCTATTATCTTGAGTTAATTCATGTCTTTGGTAAATGATGGGTCTGAGTCCCTAATCCTTTAATTGAGTAAGTATCATTGATAAATTGATGGGTTGAAGTCCCTAAGTTGTGAAATGGGTAAGTATTGATAAGTAATGGATTTAAGTCCCAAAGTCGATGAAGTGAGTGATTGATTAATAATGAGCATGATGTGTGTTTTACCCATATTGTATACTTATTCTAACTTGTTCAAGGGTTGGTTTGCTATGTGATAATGTGTTGACGTGTGTTTATTGTATGCCTTACCCATCATTCATGGACAAATGATCCAAGTGGGGAAGAATCAAAACACCAGACTTTGAACCATTGAAAATTTCATCAATTGATATCACTGGGGTGGGTTATGAGCTTATCCTCTTTCCCTTCCCCTCTAGTATCCTATGCAGTGTGGTGAGGTTACTCACTGTCCCAGGTATAAGAAACCCCCTCCTATATCATACCAAAAGGTACGAGTCGTACCAAGTGAGTCGTATAGAGTTTGGACTTTGAGTGGACTATTTTTGATACGGTTGAAGCATACAAGTTTGGGGTTGATTCATACCATTTGGATACGACTCAAGGGTATGTTGTTATACCCTTAATAGAGTAGGTGACCTAGGATAATCCTAGGGTACGAGTCAGGGTACCACTTGTACCCTAGGGTACGGTTCCCCTAGTGAGTCGTACCCCTAGATGGGTTTATTTTCCAACTTTTAACCAAGGGCCTCGTGGTCATTTTACACCCTAAACCCTAAGTACCTTACTATATAGGTGTATATGGCCTCCTTAAACACATTTTTGAGTGGATCAAATATCAAAAACACTCTCTTAAACTCATTTTTGTAGAATTAGAGGCTAGGGTTTCAAGGGTGATCTTAAAGAGGCAAAGTGAAGTCAAGACTCTTGGTGAATCAACTTGTCTAAAGCATTTAACTCTTCCCTTTGTTAAGTAACTCTAAATCCATGTATTTTACGCTTGGATTAGTAAGTGTACATGGTGATTTTGAAGTCAAATAATAAGGATTTTATTTCCTAATGATGAATAATGTTGAATCTTACTTAGACTTGTGTTTATATATGTTATTGATGACGATTTGCTTATGTGGGTTCTTGTTGTATGTGGTTTAACATGAGGGTCTTGAATAACCCTGACCTTGATGATTTCTACCATGAAAATAGCCTTGGTAAAGATATGCACATAAGGTACTTGTGAAAATATCTATACGAATTGTCTAGTCATATGTGGTAATGTGTTGAACTAGGGCAATGGCACAATAAGTATGAATGATTGGTAAATGATGTTGTAAAGGTATTGTGAGCCATGTATTGGGTAATGATGACCTTGTTGAGTTAATAACTAATAAGGGGTTAAATTCTCTTAATATGAAGATGAACTTGAATTGTGTGTTGAGCTAACCTGTGGTGAGAATATGGTATAAGATTTTTAACAAAATGTGAATAGTTTGTGAGGGTCTTGATGACCATAAATTAAATTGTATGATAGATTGAATAAAGTTAAATAGTTGAGCAATAAAGGCTCTCATACGGACCATGGGGTCATATATAGTGTTAAATTAGCTAAATGGTTAAAGTCCTTAAGTGTTGTATGGAATGAATGTTGATGCATGGGCAAAGGGTTAAAGTCCCAATGTCAACTAATGATAGTTGTGATGGCTTGAGGTGTAAGTCCCTTGCCTTATGAAATGGCTTGAGGTTGAAGTCCGTTTGCCAATGAAATTGCTCGAGGTTAAAGTCCCTTGCTTAAAGAGATCTCTTGAGGTTAATGTACCTCTCCAAATAGAACTACATGCGTTTAGAGTCCCTTTGTATGAGGTTATAGTCCCTTATCTAACGAATAGACATGAGGTTGGAGTCCCTTTCCTAGATAAATGTGCATGCAGTTAGTGTCCCTTGTTTGAATGATTGTGTATGTGCGGTTAAAGTCCTTGGCTAATGAATGTGTCGACATACTTAAAGTCCTT
>NC_061115.1:184636829-184654151 GCF_002878395.1 Capsicum annuum | reverse complement strand
ATGTCTAATGAATGAATGTTCAACAATGTTGCTAAGCCCTGATTTCTCGATTAGCATGTGATATACCTATATGTAAGAATAAGTGTGTGGATATGATTGAATATGATATATTGACTTCTTGTTGAATAATGACACTATTTTATCCTTATCCTAGAGTTACATGTTAGCTCTCCAACCGCTAACCATATCTGGATGCTATGTTCCCATGCAATATTAGGGCCGGAGCATCATCTTCTCTTCCTACGCAGTGATTGGGTGATCGTAGCAGTTCATGCATTGACTTCGAAGTGGTGAGCTTCCTTATTTCTTAAGACATTCATTCTTAGTCTTCTATCTTTAGACTTAGTCTTATTTTGACTTTGTTTGGTTATTGTCGGGGGCTTGTACAGACATATACATTTCTAAACATCGATTTGTATATAGGTAATGTGGATTACTGTGGACTTGGGTGAAATGGTTAGTTTGACGAATCTAATGAAGTGTTTAGACATGTCTGAGTTGTGACTTGTAGTATGCTTTCCGTTATCTTATTATATGGTTGGGATTTATTTGACCGTTGTGATATATATACTAATGATTAGGTTGGATTATCGGAGCGACCTCTGGTTCATGTGGGCACCTCGACATGGCCCAATTTTGGGGCATGTCAATTAGGTGGTGGTGCTATATTTTTTTTTTATTTGATCAGTTTGGAGTGTTTGAAAATTAATTATTTTGGTGATTTTTTGCATATTTTTTTCATACTTGGTTTGCATATTGTTTAAGTTGGATGAATATGAATGACGTTTGGTTGCTTAATTTAAATGTTTGAATTGTTTTGAAGTATTTTTCTTATTGTTTTGTTGGTTGTTATTGGTTGTAAGTTGATTTTCTATTGAAATGTTGAGTTTTGGTGCAGTAAAAAAATTAAAAATACTAACAAATTAGCAAGAGACTTTGGGAGGGATATCCCTCAAAATATTCAAATATCAAATTAATTTTTTATTTAACTTAGCGAGGTATATCCCTCATTATATTTAAATGTATAATTTTATCAATTTGCACGTATCAAGGGTCATCCCTCACTAAATTGTAAATTAATATTATATATATTTTTAATATAGAAAGGGAGGTCCTTCACCATATTATATTTTTGCTAAAAAAATTATGAGATCAAAATAGTGTCGGAGTCCTTCACTACTTTGTCAAGGTCTCCCACACTAATAATTAGCAAGGTCAAATTAGCAAGACACCTTATAGCGATGGCTGCCCTCGCTAAATCTTGATTAGTGAGAGACGTCCCTCACTAAATTGCATGGCTAAAACAAGACTTTTTAGTAGTGACATTGCATGGCTGATTTTTCAGCTTTCAATTCCCATTCATTTGTATCTTTAAACACAATAGTTAGTGGTAGTAGAATGTGGGCACGAGTTTCTTGTAACTTCTACCTTTATTCTCCTCATTACTCTTGTAACTCTTGTAACATCTAGTTCATTGATCTTCCCTCTTTATTACCCACTAATTCTTCCGATTCATTGCATGAAAGATTTCCTCGCCTATAAATAGTAATGGCCTTGCATATTTTTTCAAGTACAAGATAATATAGTATAAAAGAGAGTATTGGTTGAAGGAAGATGTTCCTTTTGTGGATCTTTGAACTCAACTTTTATCCAGAGTTGTTGAGTTGTACATTAAGAGAAGGTTGTTGTATGCTGGAGGGAATAGGTCAAGAAGATTACTGATGGACCGATGAAATCATTTACTGCAGTGGCTTGAATCTCCTTAAAGAGAGGGAGATATTCGTGCCTCGGCGAAGAAGAAGATTACTATATTTTCTTCATTTCTTTTTGTATTTTTCAATTGTAATTTTATTGCAATTTCACCAATAATTTTAAGGAGACTCAATGACAACAATTGAAAAATCCATGAATGTAAAGATGGGAGATTTTAACACGCCATTCCAGTTTAGCGGTACTCATTTCCATAGGTGGAAGGGTAAAGTATTTTTCTACTTAAGTCTTCTTAATGTTTCTTATGTGTTAACCGAAAATAATCCAAACACCATCAATGATGATGAAGTTATCTCTCTTCAAGAAAAGTTGAAAAGTACGACGGTAACTCTTGCAAGTGTTGATATTTTCTTCTTATTTGTCTTTTGTTGATATTTTCTTCTTATTTGTCTTTCTCATAATTTTTATAATTATTTTAATAGAACCTATTCTAGTGAAAAGAAAATATGGATAGCATTGCAGAGTAAGTGTGACACTGAGGAGGTTGAAAAATATGGAAAGCATTGCAAAGAAATAATTTTTATACTTATTTTAATAGAACTTATGCCGCTAGTAGTTTTTTTTCATTTTCAAATGATGGACAATAAATCAGTGGTAGACCAAGCTCGAGATTTTATAATGATTGATGGTGAGCTCAGGTCCAAATAAGTCAAAACTGGACATAATCTTATTATTTGTGGCATATCAGATAAACTTCCTCCTTCTTGAAAGGAATTTCAAAAAACTATACACCACAAGCAAAAGAAAATTTCTCTTATGATTTTGATAATGAGAATCTACATGGAATAAGAGGCAAGGGACCAAGATGAACTTTTGCAAATAAAAGAGAACAACATCACACCAAAGGTAAATTTACGTCAAATAAAGCTACCCCTGAAACTAACAAAAATACTACTTTGAAGCTTAAGAAGAAAGAATTCAAGAAAAATGATGGTAGACATTCCAAGGACAATAATGATGAAAATAGCCAAAAAAAAATCAACATGTTCAAAAAAAGGGATCGTACTTTATTTATGGCAAGAGTCGGAATATTGCTCAATTTTGTAAATTTCAGAAATGTGGACCAACAGCTCAGGAAAACGTTACTGAAGAATCATTTATGGCGGTGATAACAAACATAAATATGGTGGAGAATGTTGATGAATAGTGGGTTGACTCTGGTGAAAACCATCATGTTTGTTATGATAAAGACTGATTTAAAAAATATATTCCATTTGAAGAGCTCAAAACCATCATACTTGGAGATTCTCACGCCACTCAAGTGCTTGGAATGGGAGATATCAAGTTGAGTTTTACTTTTGAAAGGATATTAATTTTAAAAGATGTAATTTATACTAATTTCATGAGAAAAAAATTAATATCTAGTTTCCTTATTAATAGAGAAGGTTTCAAACAGATTATTGAATCTGACCAATATGTAATTGTGAATTAATGTTTTTGTGGAAAAGGGGTATGCTTGTGATAGGATGTTCAAGTTGAATGTTGAAATTAATTAAACATCTATTTTTGTTTAAATGCTTTTTTCTACTAATTTTTGGCATGTTCGTTTGTGTAATAAATGATCGTTATGTAGGAATCATGAGTAGTTTAGGATTCAATGTTCAAAAAAAAAATAAAAAATGTGAGGCTTCTAGTAAAGCCAAAATAGCAAAGAAGGCCTCATTTTCAAATTGAAAGAAAAACTGATTTAATAGAATTTGAAGTTGGAGGAATTTTAATTAGAGAAGAAAATAGATATTTTATAACTTTCATTGATAATTTTTCTAAGAGGCCGTTTTGCCATAATATTTTTTTACTTTTTTCAAAAAAAAATCAGTTTATAAAATTTATGGTGTTTGACCAAGGAAATTCCAAAAAATATTCTAAATTATTTTTTTAAATAGTAAAAACAAGTTTTTGTTGTTTTAACTTTTCTCCAATTCCAATTTTAAATTTTATTATTATTGCAATGACACTAATTTTTTAAAATTTTTATAGAAAATCCCCTCTTTAACTTTTGCCAACCGCACGATGCTTATCGAGCCAAATAAGCTATTGATGATGGAATTGTCTTTCTTTTTAAATTTTTCATGATATTTAAGCACACTTGTTACCCTAGATTATTGAAAAAATTTAGTGTTGAGAAGGGTCTTCCAACTAAATCATCATCTGCAAGAGATAACATCATAACAAAAAATATTTGGATCCTTTTTGTAATGCCCCGAGACTACCCCCTGGACGTCACACGGTGCTTAGAACCATAAGTGATCCTAAGCTAACCCATGATACTAGAATAACTTGTGAGCAACTAAATAAGATCATAAATATGAAAGAAATAAGCGGAAGAAATGTCTTTGCTAACTATATTCAATACAAGATTGTTCAAAACATACTTTGGTTATACAAAATAAAATTGAAAATAAATACATCAACTCTAAATGACCATCTATGAAGCCTCTACTAATACTGGCTATAGGTAGCTGGGACATGACCCCAGCTATCCCTAATCAATATGACTGAATAAAAATAAAATACTACTAGAACTAGAGTTGACTCGAGTCCTCGAATCAAAAGAACTCTTCAACTGCTAACTGGAAATTATGAACAGTCAGATTATGATGTGTGGACTACAACTGATACCTACATTATGAGACAATGTAGCACATAGATATCAATGTAGGTCAGTACTTCTGGAATGTACTGAGTATGTGGGGGTGAATGCATAAGTAAAAAAATAATTGAATATTTATATAAACTTTCAATAATGCATGCTAAGTGTAAATGAATCACCTTGAGCTTGAATAAAACAAAGACTGCAAAATTATAAACATGAGTAATGAAGCATAAGTATAAAATTTGTGAGCCACTTTTATTCTTTCTTAGAGAGGTTCTTCTAACCAACATAAATCATGTGAGCTATCATGGAGTCCAACGTCTTACCCACGTTGGGGAGAGCTGTTCTACCGTTGCCATCGGAATAGAACCTTAATCTTAGTGATCGTTGAACTTAACCTATATTGGGACTTAAAACTATGGTAGCACGTAGTTCTGGGGCATGTGACCTCAGACTCATACCCAACTCGGTACTAAATACTACACCCATATTATTTATATGCTCATACTTTAAGAAATCCACCTGAAAATAGCATAAGGGTTTATAGATTGAAAATCAGTTATGCTTCTCTTTCTTTAAAATCATAATCAGGATGAATAATTGTGGATTTCATAAATTATCTTAGGATCAAAATATCAATCTTTGCATTAAATCATGTCATAAAACTTATCAATGGAGCCTAAGAGTATAACCTTCTTGTAAACTCAATACTTCAACTTGGGACTTAAAATTCATGCTTTAAATTCAGGGAAATTCTTAACAAAACTTTACGCTCCATAATCACATTAAAATCTTGCAACAATATCGAGTCAAGATGATGAAATTGAAATCACAATATGAATCTTACAAGTAAAACATGTATAGGCAATTCTTGATGTACTTAATGCTTTCAATATCATACTAGTAACATACTTCAAGAATATATTGATTTGGGTATGAACCCTAATTCAAAACAAGTAAATTAAATCTTAAAAACCATGTACTTTGGGAACAAGGGTGAAAGGGTACCCTTGTTCATAAACCACACATACCTTCGTTGAATGGATTCTTGAAGAAATCTTGTGTTAGAAACTTAAATCCTTGTGTTCTTAAGAGATGAAGATTGGATTATTGTTCTCGGGAAAGGAGAAGGTTTCTACGTGAGAAATTTTGAGGAAGAAGGGCAAATAATGCTCTTTTTAGTGTTATATATCGTGCGTTGGATGATTTGGGTTGAGGGAAAAGGACCCAATTGCCCCTTGACCCTTTAAGAACTGGAATAGTAAGGGAATACCTCCTCAGTGCGACCCTTATTCAGAGGGAGCAACCCTCTCACTACAGACCTTATTCCGGGAGAAAGACCAATGTGTCGTCGCCATATCGCGAGGGCTTACTATTTCTTACAAAAATGGCCATAATTTTTTGCTCGGGTATCGGATTAAGGCAAAATTGGTATAGTTGGAAAGCTAACTCAATTATCTATAATTTGGTGGGTCTTGATATATAAAATTCCACATATATCAAAAAATTTTTTGCTCGGGTATCGGATTAAGGCAAAATTGGTATAGTTGGAAAGCTAACTCAATTATCTATAATTTGGTGGGTCTTGATATATAAAATTCCACATATATCAAAAGTTATATACGTTCAAAGTCTATCCTTGTAGAATCGAATATCAAAATTTGGCCGAATCAAAGGCTTTTAGCTCAACTTTGCTCTAAGTGTTTCCTATGAACCTTTTTCACTTCATAAGCACTCTTCGAACTAGGATAATGATCATGACACATATACTCACATGTAAATCATGGAATTAGAGTTTACACATGTAGGAATGATGGTTTGATTTCTAGCTAAAAAATATGGAGTTTACATTATCTCCTCCTTGGAATTATTTATCTTCGAATGATGGATAGGTACTTGTTGAAGTCTTATAAGTGTGGAATGATGTACACATGACATGTCTGGTAATGAAGGATATAGCTGAGCTGAAACATTACAAATTTACCGTGAAACTGATTTCTGAGCTGACTTGACTCTATTGACTATAAGAAGATGATTCATGCTGAGTTTAGAACTCACTTGAAATGCTCATAATATGATCTTACATATAGAACTGCGAAGGGATAACTGATTTAATAGAATTCCAAAAGTTTCTAAGGATGGAATAAAGTACGTAACTTCTCATTAGGAATTGTCCCTTAACAAAATACGTATAGGAATCAAAAGAAAAACGCTTCATGGCATTGCCAAGTTCATTATGTAAGCACGAATCATGAGGCGATGAGACTGAGATCGTACAAGGGGTATTAAACTGTCTGAGCTAGAATACTTGGAAAACTGAGATGACGCACTGAACACTTATGTACTGAGTCATGACTAAATAGTTGAATCTGAAACATGATGCTTGGACTAAACTGAATTCGCAATTTGCATAGACGTGAATAAATTACCTCATGGACTAGCCATATTCATGAACTTCGGATAGTAAGACTATATGGAAAGATGGAAAATCATAGAAGCTTATCTGTCTGATTGTTAATCAAAATTGTCGGCTATACGGACTAACTCATACTGAAAGTTCATACTCAACTGGAGTATTTCTTCAACACTTTTTGAAAGAAGTTCTAATAATATTAGGGAGTAAAGAATCTTGGGCATGATCATAATAAGATATCTGAGTAAGGAATCTTAATATGACTATAACTCTATAACATTGAACATAGGCTTATAAAACATAAGCTAGGATACAATTATTATGCCTTAGGCTATACAACTGCCCAATTCAAGCTTAGCCTCAGTCCTTAAATACTCACATAGGTACATATAACTACTCTAGCTAAAGTCTGAGTTCAACTACATAGCTTCACCATGTTCAAGCCTAACTCGAAATCACAAAGTACTGCACATAACACCGTAGTACGAGTATAAACCACAAATTCAATGCCCCATGCATGTTTTACAACTCTCATCTTAAGAATAATTCTTCTTACCGCTTCAATAACTAAATTCAACCTCTTATTAGGAATTTATTAACACACAATGCATTTATCCACTTATATACCAACATGACGTTAAAGCCTATCATTATAACCATACATGAACTTCTAGGCCAACAATCCACCAAAGCATCTTTCCCATATTCTCTAATACTTCTATTAATAACAACTTCCATGCACTATCGTAAGAAGACACACACAAAATTTTTTCAACTAACCATGACATATACCAAAAGCTTGGCCTCAATCTTACTTCACACTTATAGCCTTAGATAAAACAAGTATGCAACAATCTTTTCATAATGCGAAATATTTACTCTTTCCCATCTAAACCATTATTCATCAATTTTTATCACCACTATCTTTACATAAGCAGACGTCACTGAAAAGTTAGAACATGAGGACCTGAAGCATGAAAGAATACTATACATAACTTTGACACTTAACGGAGTCCTAAGGAATAGAGTATCAACAACATGAATTCATCAAAGAGATCAAAACTGAGAGCATACATGTCATAATCTGAATTTTACTTGTCATTAAGAGTGCACCATAAGTTATGGGAACTGAGCATACTGCAAAACATAATTACATAAGTCATAAGCTGGATGACCTGAGTTTTGAGTTCATAATTTCATGGAATATGATTCGTACTGCTAAGTGAACTGGAACTCCTTATACTTGGAGCTGGGAGCGGACATGATTCTCTATGATGTTCATGATTATGAACTATGATCATAGAGATGATGTGTAAGGCATGAGTAGACGTCATGATTACTAAAGCGCAAAACTTTACACTGAGATAAGAATGGGTCGAGCATCTTCCTCCCCTACTGTTGCTCTAAAACTTATTGGTATCACTACTAGAATCTGAAAGCCTAACTTGGTTCCTTGTTCTATCATCTCCCCCTTAGCTTTAAGCTACTATTCTAAGTCTGTGGAACCCTTTAATAAATTCTAAACTAAACTACAACTACTCTACTCTAGATTCTAAGATATAACAATACACATTAATAATAAATTCACAAACCCACTGTTAGTACTTCCTTATGAGATACAACTCTTAACTTTTTATATCCTCAATAGTCATCATATAATAACTTAAACACTTACTGACTTAAAATCTTCAGGAGTTCTAGAATTTCAACTCTTCTTTCTATTAGCTCAATCCTCCAAGAATCAAATATAGATTCTAACACTTAACATGGATATTCACTAACTTTTAATGAATCATACTTTCTTCATAGCCTACTAATATCACATCTATAAACTTATTTTTTGCTAAACCATAAGAATTACCATTACACCAAAATACCCAACATCAACAACCTATAACCCATAACTTACCTGGAAAGAACATCATATACTACACTAATAGCCTCATTCACACTTAGCAACTCAAGGGTACTATCTAAGCACACACACTCTAAGAACTTAGAAATAATACAATCCCATATCACCTTGGGCATACCTCTAAATCACACCTACACCATCATACTTAATTTTGAATCAGTAAACTTAAATTCTTGCATACACAATTTCAATCCTACTAGCTTACCTTTTATACAACTAGCCCCATGGATACATAATCTGCTAAATACAGATAACACTATCCCCACTCTACTACTGCTGAACTTCTGGGTTCATGCTTCTAACTCTAGGTCACAGGCTATCATAGGATTCTAAGAAGGGATCTGAAGGCACATATGACTTCGGTTTAATGTATGATTTTTCATGATCATGAATGAAATCCTTTATACTTTGGAACAAAAAGGCAATAGTGGGATACTTTTGAGCCCACATACAATCTCATAGCTTTCTTTAGGACTGTCTGAGAAAACTCTATCGATAGAAATTTAAGCCTGACTATTTTTGTTACATCAAAACTAAGGCAAAGTTGGCATAAATGGAGCATCATAAGAATCTGTACAAGTTTCTTAGATAACATCTCTACAGCATGATCTGAGATATGAAATAAGGGAAATATTTCCTAAATACCCTGTAGCCTCTTGAAGAAAAGTACAAATATCTCTGTACCGTTCCACAAGACTCTACTAGACACGGCTTCATACACACCCTAGGACACTTGAACCTTGTGCTCTGACACCAAGTTTTGTAAAACCATGAGACTATCCCCTGGATGTCACACAGTGCTTAGAACCATAAGTGATCCTTAGCTAACCCATAATACTGGCATAACTCATTAGCGACTGAATAAGATACATAAATCTAAAAAAAATAAGTGGAAGAAATGTCTTCGGTAACTATATTCAATACAAGATTATTCAAAACATACTTTGGTTATACAAAATAAAACTGAAATAAATACATCAACTCTGAATGACCATCTATGAAACCTCTACTAATACTGACTATAGGTAGCCGGAACATGACACCCAGCTATCCCTAATCAATACGACTGAATAAAAATAAAATACTACTAGAACTAGAGTCGACTCGAGTCCTCAAATTAAAAAAATCTTCACCAGCTAACTGGAATCTACGAACAGTCTGATTATGATGTGTGGACTACAACTAGTACCTACATTAGGAGATAATGTAGCACATAGATATATATGTGGGTCAGTACTTCTGGAATGTACTGCGTATGTGGGGGTAAATGCATAAATAAAATAATAACTAAATATTTATATAAACTTTCAATAATGCATGCTAAGTATAAATGAATCACCTTGAGCTTGAATAAAACAAAGACTGCAAAATCATAAACATTAGTAATGAAGCATAAGTATAAAATTTGTGAGCCATAACCCTTAGTTCTAAAAGCTATACTTTTATTCTTTCTTAGGGAGGTTCTTCTAACCGACATAAACCATGTGAGCTATCATGGAGTCCAATGTCTTACCCATGTTGGGAGAGTTGTTCTACTTTTCCCATCAAAATAGAACCTTAATCTTAGTGATCACTGAACTTAACTCATATTGGGACTTAAACCTACGGTGACACGTATTTCTAGGGCATGTAACCTCAGACTCATACCCAACTTGGTGTTAAATACTACTCACATATTACTTATATGCTCATACTTTAAGAAATCCACCTTAAAATAACATAAGGATTTATAGACTGAAAATCAGTTATGCTTCTCTTTCTTTAAATCATAATCAGGATGAACAATTGTGGATTTTGTATCTTATCTTAGGATCAAAATATCAATCTTTTCTTTAAATCATGTCATAAAAGTTATCAATGGATCTTAAGAGCATAATCTTCTTGTAAACTCAATACTTCAACTTAGCGCTTGAAATTCATGCTTTAAATTCATGAAAATTCTTAACAAAACTTCATGCTCCATAATCACATTAAAATCTTTCAACAATATCGAGTCAAGATGATGAAATCAAAATTACAATATGAATCTTACAAGTAAAACATGAATATAGGCAATTCTTAATGTACTTAATGCTTTCAATATCATGGTAATAACATACTTCAAGAATATATCGATTTGGATATGAACACTAATTCAAAAAAGTAAATTAAATCTTAAAAACCATGCACTTTGGGCACAGGGGTGAAAGGGTACCTTGTTCATAAACCCCACACACCTTAGTTGAACGGATTTAACGAAATCTTGTATTCGGAACTTAAATTTTTATGTTATTAAGAGAAGAAGCTTGAATTATAATTCTTGGGAAAGGAGAGGGGTTTCTACATGAGAAATTTGGAGAAAGGTGTACAAATAATCCCCATTTAAGTGTTATAAATCATGCTTTGGATGATTAGGGTTGAGGGGAAAGGACCCAATTGCCCCTTAACCCTTTAAGAAGTTGGAACAATAAGGGAGGAACCTCCGCGACACTAACCTTATACCTAGGGAGCAACCCTCATGACGTAGACCTTATTTTGGGGGAAATACCAACGCGTCGTGGCCATATAGCGGGGGCTTACTGTTTCTCATAAAAATAGTCATTACTTTTCGCTCGGGTATTAGATTAAGGTGAAATTGGTATAGTTGGAAAGATAAATCAATTATCTATCATTTTATGGATATTTATCTGAAAATTTTCAGATATATCAAAAGTTATACACATTCAAATTCGATCCTTGTGGAATCGAATATCAAAATTTGGCCGAATGAGAGGTTCTTAGCTCAACTTTGCTCTAAGTGTTTTCTATGAACATTTTTCACTTCATAAGCACTCTTCAAACTAAGATAATGATCATGACACATATATTCACATAAAAATCATTGGATTAGAGTTTACACACGTAGGAACGACGGTTCAATTTCTAGCTCAAAAATGTGGGGTATTACAATTCTCATCATTGAGATTTATATTTATCTATTTATCAATTAATAACTATTGAAAAATAATTTTCCTTTTATAGAGAACAACCATTTGGTGATTACAATAGAAATTTGGTCAGCTGGTGCTACAAAAAGGGTAACATCATAACAAAAATCATTTGAATTTTTCTCATCATTGAAATTTAGTTAGTTGTTCTTTTTACAGAGAATAACTATTATACATGAACTTTTCATCTCTTAATTGAGTATTATAGTTTCAATACCATATATAAAGTCCTCCATCTTGCTATAATAGCTTAAATACTTTATACTAGCTTTAAGAATCATATTTTGTTGTACGTTAGTAGGTAAATTAATTAGTTGGATAAATTCAAAAAGACATGGCCAAACAAAACTTCAACTGCAACTCAAACTTCAAAAAATATTAGTTTTCATGGTCAAATTCCTACTAAATTTACATATGTTTACTTAATAAAAAAATAAAAGTGATGCTTTTGAGAATTTTAAAAAAAAATCCATGAAATTGAAAATCTGTTTGGTAGAAAAATAAAAAGAACTAGAAGTGATAGAGACCGTGAATATGAGTATAATGAGTTTAATTCTTTTATTAGATCATTGGGTATAATTCATAAAACTACTCCCCTTTATTCTCCTGCATCTAACGGTATAGCAAAAAAGAAGAATAGAACTTTGATTGAGTTGACTAATGTCATGTTAATTGAATCTATTGTACCTTCAGATTTTTGGGGTAAAGATTTTTTGACTATTTGTTATGTGTTGAATAGTGTGCCTCATAAAAAGACCAAACTAACACCTTTGAGTTGTGGAAAAGTCATAAGTCAAATTTGGAATATCTAAGAGTTTGGGGTTGCTTAGCCTATGTAAGGTTAATGGATCATAAAATCTTTAAGTTGGATACAAAATTTGTTACTTCTTCTTTTCTTGGTGATGCTCCAAATAGTACGGCCTATGAATTTTTTTAATCTTGAAGATAGTATTATAATAGAATCTGGTGATGCTATTCTTCATGAAAATAAATTTCCTTTTGATTCTAAACATAGTGGGGGTCAAAGAATTCAAGAAAATACTTTGTCACTACCTAGTTCTTCTGCTTCTATTTTGAGAAATAAAGAAAATGATGGTTTTGATTTAAGAAGAAGTAAAACAGTTAGAGTAGAAAAATATTTTGGTCCTGATTATTACGTTTTCAATGTTGGAGATGACGCTATCTGTTTAAAAGAAGTTTTGTCTTCACATGATGCTATTTTTTGAAAAAAGGCTATAAATGATGAAATGGAATCACTAATTTTCAATAAAACTTGGAAGCTAGTTGATTTACCACCGAGTTGTAAAATAATAGAATGTAAATAGGTCTTACGTAAAAATTTAAAATCGATCGATTAATAAATATAAGGCTAGGCTAGTGGCTAAAGATTTTAAGCACCTAGAAGACCTAGAATTTTTTGATACTTTTTTCTGATAACTAAAATTACATTCATTAGACTTATAATTGTTATTACTGTAATTTTTAATTACAAATTCATCAAGTGGATGTAAAAATTGCTTTTTAAATAGATACCTAAATGAGGAGATTTGCATGGAACAACCAGAGTGTTTTGTTGAAGCTGGACAAGAAAGCAAAGTGTGTAAACTTATTAAATCCCTATATGGCTTGAAACAGACACCAAAGCAATGGCATGAAAAGTTTGATTCCTTTATGATTGATAATGACTTTAAAACAAATGAGTGTGATAAGTGCATATATCACAAGTTTTGGAATAATTCGCATGTTACTATCTGCCTATATGTTAATGATTTATTGATCTTTGGATTTAACATGAATGTTATTGGAGAGATTAAAAACATTCTTAGAATTCATTTTGATATGAAAGATCTTGGTGAGGTAAATTTTATTCTAGGAATAAAAATTACTTGAACATGTGATGAAATTTTCTTTGACTAGTCACATTATGTTGAGAAAATTTTGAGAAAATATAATTTTCCTGATTGCAAGCATGTTGTAACTCCATTTGATTCTAGTATTCACTTGTTTTCTATTGAAAGTGAAAATGATGTTATAAATCAAAAGGAATATGCTAGCATAATTGAAAGTTTAAGACATGTAACTGATTGCACTAGCCCTGATATTACATATGCAGTAGGAGTACTTAGTAGGTTTACTAGCAAGCCAGGTAATGAACATTGGCATGCTATAACGAGAGTAACGCAAATTTAATTGGAACAATAAAGTGTGGTTTGTTCTATAAAAAAATATTTTATTGTACTTGAAGGCTTTTGTGATACGGATTGAAATACTTTATCAGGTGATTTCTTATCTACTATTGGTTATATTTTTACTTTGGGTGGTGGTGCTATTTGTTGAAAATATAAAAAGCAAACTATTATTGTTAACTCTACCATGGAGGTTGAACTAATTGCTTTAGCCTTAGCTAGTAAGGAAGCGAATTGGTTAAGAGATTTGTTATTTCAAATACCTTATCTGAAAAATCAATTCCTCATTTTTTTAATTCATTGTGATAGCTCCGCTGCAATTGGTAGAGTTTAAAATCGTTATTACGATAGTAAATCCAGACCTATAAAGAGAAAACACAGTAATGTAAGATCATATTTGACAAATGGTACCATTAATATTAATTATGTCAAATCTTGTGATAATCTTGTTGATTCATTGTCTAAGGCCTTAGCAAGAGAAAATGTCTAGAGCACATCGAGGAAGATGGGATTGAAGCATATAAATTCTTAAGTCATATGTGAGGAAATCCAACTAGGGGACTAGAGATCTTATAACCAGGTTCAATGAATAAAACAAATCACATGATGACTTCTTGTGAAAAATGCACTATTTTGTATCCCTTTTTATAGTGTGAGTGCACTTACCTGTAATGATTGTGAGGTTGGGTTTAAACAACTCTTAATGAAATTAGTAGCTTGTATGAGTGGAGTGATAAAATTACAGGAGCACTCTCGACAGATTTCACCGATGTGAGTGTGGAGGTAGGCCGCTTCCTATGAGATTCAGGCTCATTGTAAAAAACATTTATGAAACTGGAATAACACAAGGTTGCAACGTGCTGATTGTAAAGCTCATGTCAACTCCTTGATTATTATATATAATTCAGTGATATTTTATTTTCCTTAAGCAGTCATAGTTCAAGTTTGACATCACTATGACTCTGAAGTAAAAAAATATTATTTTACTAAGTGGGGGTTCAATGCAGAGCACATCTTCATTATGCATGGTATTCTTTCTTCAACTAGTGTTACTCTCTCATATTAATATTAAAATGAATGGAGAATTGATGATTTTTTAGCATTTTAATATTAATTTTATTATATTTTAATACTTTGAAATAATGACTTTACCTATAACTATTCCATTACTCCATCCTTTTGTAACTTTATATTGCAACAGTCGTTTTTTCCACTAATGGCATTGTATGTTAATTGCCATTTGTGGCCCTTTAAGACAAATAATATGGGAGCTTTTTGTTCTTGCAACAATTTACTGTCTTTAGTGATTGACAATTGTTGCCAATTAGCTCTTACATTTATGTCATTATTTGGCACATGACTGATTTTTTAGCTTTTAATTTTCGTTTATTTGTGACTTTAAACATGATAGTTAGTGGGGGTTGAATATGGACATAAATTTCTTATAACTCTTCTAACTTTTATCTTTATTTTCTTCATTACTCTTATAACTTTAACATATAGGTTACTAGTGAATTTATCCGCGCTTCGCGCGGTCATAGAAGATTCTGACAATTTACAAACTAATTTGTCTTCTAAATATTGAATGTTAAAAATAGATAAATCATACAATTATATACATACATAAATCATCTATAATTCAAAATATCACTTATGGAGTCCATCAAGTAATATCAACAGAGAATTTAAGGGAACGCGTAAATTGATGTTAAAAAAATACTTAACAGATAAATTATATGGATATTAAACCCTCATCTACAAATTTAAAATATCATTTGTGGAGTCCATCAAGTACTATTATGAGAAATTTAAGGAAATTCATAAATTAATGTTAAAAAATTACTTAACAGATAAATAATATGGGTATTAAGGTGGCTAGTGAATCAAATACTATAGGAAGGTAAAGAAAGAAATGATAGAAAAATTAAAAGCAAAGTGATAAAGACAAAATGAATTCCTTTGCCCAGAAATAAGTGACTAAACCTTCTTACAATACAAAAGAATAAATTAGCTTTAAAATTTTCATAATGTTTGCATTGCTACAAAATTCAACGGATGAAACTAATTGAATAAAAAATATCTCCAAAATATGCCTCAATGTGTTGTATGCATTAAGAAATATGTCGTTAAAATATATTTCATGATATTATTTGAAAAGACTTATTTTAAATTCAGGTGAGAGAATGCGTCATCTTTTTGTAACATGAATAAAAAAAAATGTTGAAAAATAAAAGAACGAAACTAACATAATCACACTATTTATAAACAAACTACATGTTTCTCGAAAAACTTTTGAGTTTATTTAAATAAAAAATATTCACCTCGTTCCAAAATACTAGTTGTGTTATTTTTTGAGATAATTTACACGCAAAATCTATAGAGTTTGTGTCAGAAACAATAGTCAGTCTTGCTCCTTAACACATCTGTTTGTGTTTATAACCAAATCAATACCTCAAAGTTCAACTCTCGTTCCTCTTTATAATTTCGAACCAACCTCCATGACCTTAGTAAAGAATAATTAGACAATATATAAAATGATCAAACAAAAAATATAAAAGGATAGGTAGTAATACTAAACAACTTCCGTTATATTTGTAGATATAAATTAAATAAAGTCTCTTCGTAAATAATACTGTAGAAGAACAACTGAAAATTTAGAAAAATAAAGCAATGTAATATAGACAAAAGACTTACCCATCGAAAAATATTCTGAGAGAGAAAGCGGAATGTCAAGATGTTTGTGGAGGCAGTCAAGTTTCTTGAATAATTCTATTTCATGATGCATGATTTTTATATTTATTGTTATTCATTTATAATGAGTTGATGGGAAAAAAAGTTAGGTCCCTTCATCCAAACATAATTGTTACACCTAGTATTTTTTTTGTCCCTTCACCTAAACATAATCGTTACACCTAGTACTTTTTCTCTTTATGAAGGAAACCATTATGCCTACGACTATTTTTCTTTATGAGGAAAAAATTTATTTAATATGAAAAAAAAAGATAAATGACAAATAAATGAAAAAAAAATGATTTTCTTGATCATTCTTAATTTATTTCCTTGATTGAATTTTGGTTGATTAGGACGAAGTTCCTTCAAAACCTCATCAACGTTCATCCTGAGTCAGGATTGAACTCTCCATGGGATCCATAGTTACATTACTTATAGCTTTCTTGTTCGTAGATAAAGTGGATTTGAAATTGTCTTTCATTTCAAGGCATAACTTGTATCCATGCGCTTCATATTCGTCCGGAGAAAGAGATATTCATTTAACATGGACTTTTGGACTTGAATAACCTGCGACATCTTTTAATTTCCTTGATTTTATTTCTCCATTCAATTTCCTTTAAGTTATAATTTAAAGGAGAAAAAATTTAAGTATTAGAAATTGTGATTTGTAATTTAGGAAATACTATGTTACTATATTAAATTATGTCATCTTTTGAAGTAAAGATATAAGAATCTTATTTTTGTTTATA
>NC_061115.1:184621230-184633829 GCF_002878395.1 Capsicum annuum | reverse complement strand
TAAAAGGTTGTTCTATCTTGGAGGAGACAAGTCAAGAAGATTATTACTGAACCAGTGAAATCATTTGTTGTGATGGACTTGAATCTCCTTAAAGTGAGCGAGATATTTGTGCCTCAGACAAAGAAGAAAATTATTATATTATCTTTATTTATTTTTTTATATTTTTCAATTATAATTTTATTGCAATCTCACTAACATATTATGCTTAAAGTTATAAGTAGATCAAACAAAATTTGATTAAAAAAAAAAAAACAGGTGAACTTGCTAAATTATTACTTCTAAAGTAGTACTATTAAATATTAATCTGATAAAAGATAAATAAGCATCTGAACTTGCTGAGCCATTTGCCTTGAAGTTTTCCCTGTTTTGTCTCTTTCTATGAGTACTGTATCTAGAGATAATAACACTTAATATAGTCTTTATGTCTATATTGTGAAGATAAAATATTTTTCCTCACAAATTCTCGACTAAAGTAAAATGTAATAAAATTAAGTATAAAAGAGATTACAATAGTGAAGCAATCATAATGAGCATAATGAAGAAAAGAGCAATAGCGACATATAATACAATAAACCAAGCATAGGAAATGTAGGTGCTAATTAATGTCATTTTCAGCGTTTTTATATTGAGGTTTGAGGAGGGTATATAGTGCATGCAGCCTTATGTCTATACTACTTTAAAGAGAATAACGTGGTTGTTTCCGATAAATTTTTGATTTATGAAAAAAAAGATAGTGAAGCAATCATGCTGAGTATAATAGAAAAGAACACTAGCAATACAATACAATAATCGAAAAAGGACGATTCGGTGCATTAAAAATCTCGCTATGTGCGGCATTAGGGGAAGGGCTGAACCATAAGGATTTATTGTCTTGCAATCTTACCTCTTTTATGGTTTGAAGCTGTGACCTCCTAGACTTCCTAATCACGTGATAGCAACTTTACCAATTTCTAAAAGCTCCTCTTCTCACAATAAGTAACTGAAGCAAAGTAAATGTCGGTGTTAATTAATGTCATTTTTATTGTTCTGGAACTTGTATTAGATTACTAAAGACCAGTTAATTGAATCCGATGTGAATCAAACACACAACCTTCTGATCTGGTGTCAAACGCCGCCACAGATCCTCTTAGTGCTAACAAAGCATGTCGATTGTTAATTATTAATTAGAAGTTAAACATTAAGAAAAAACTTAGCTAGCATTTGCTCCTAGATTTCTGAATATTTTTAACAAGTTATAAAATGAAATTTGATTCAAATACTAATTTTTTTCTAATATTTAAAAATTTAAATTATTTACCAATAATGATAAGTTGTATGGCTAAACCTTATTTGCTAAGTTTTTTCCATAAAAAATAGTTGGGAAATCTATTGCCAAATGGGTTTTAACTAAATTCATTTATAATGTGAAACCAAAAGATTTTGATAAATACAAATGATTACTCCTCAACGGTATAACTTTTTCCAATAACACTTCTGACAATATATATATATATATATATATATATATATATATATATATATATATATATTTCAACGTAAGCACAAATTGCTGCTATATTGAGTTTTGTTAATTAAGTGATTGGTACAATTAAAAAATAAGCAAACGCTTAGTAATTAGGATCTGAAAGATTTAGATTAAAACTCAGGAAATAAATAAACATAACGAAAGAATTGAGTGATCAAGATTAAGACGAAGCAAGTAAGATCTTAGATTACTGATAAAAGTAGAGGAGTAAATTTAGATCTTTCTCCTCAAAGAATTTAAATGTGTAGAATCCACCTAATTTATCTTGAAATTATGTTAATAACAAACCAAATATGAAATAATCCACAAACGATAACAATATGCTTAGATTAAAAAAGAAAATTAACTAAAGATAAAAAAATTGAGCAATTTTGATTAGTTTTATTATCAAATTTTGCATTTTTTTCTTTAAAGGTGCAGCGTTATAATTAATGAAGTGAATCGAAAATTTAAAATCTCAAATTCAAATTTCAGTAAAGGTCAAAAACATAGGTGATTCTTTTCATTTATCGTGCATCTAGTTGAGGTGCACGAAATATGTCATGTACAAATATTTGAGGCACACAAATCTATCCCATGCTTTAATCGCGGTGTGCAAAGATACATATAATCGAGGTACATAAAATCTGACCGGACACAATTATAAAAAAAAATGCATTTTTTTCTTTTGACGATATAGTCCCACAATATCTGGGTTCACAATCCACGTGTCATAATTCTACATCCATGCAACAGAACCCCACAAAATTAAGAAACAAAAAATCCATACGTCACCACAAAAAGAATTAGCTACTTTTTTTTTTTAATCTATTTAAAAAAATATATATTTTTCTTTTTAATAATTTTTAATTTCAATTTTCTATATCGCATATTTAGGATCACAAGATTAAAGAATATTTTGATATATTTGACAAAACTTTAATTTAAGACCATAAAATTTTAAAAAAAAATATTTTCTTAAATTTTGTATCAAGTCAAAGATCATTTTTTTTTTAAAAGCAATTCTTTAATTTTAATTTTCTATATCGCATATTTAGGATCACAAAATTAAAAAATATTTTGATACATTTGACAAAACTTTAATTTAAGAACATTAAATTTTTAAAAAAATTATTTTCTTAAATTTTGTATCAATTCAAATATCTGTTTTTTTAAAACGGAGGAAATAAGCAACATAAAATCTGACCGGACTCAATTATAAAAAAATGAATTTTTTTCTTTTAACGATGTAGTCCCACAATATCTGGGTTCACAATCCACGTGTCAGAATTCTACATCCATGCAAAAGAACCCCACAAAATTAAGAAACAAAAAACCTATACGTTACCTAACAAATAAGCATTTCATTGCAACAACTTCTGCAAAAAAAGAAAAAAAAGAAGAATCTCAGAAATTTCAAAAGTAAAAGAAAAACTCACCGAGTTTGTTATCTCTAACTCGGTGACGTGAAAAAATAGCAATGGAGAAATCTACACCGGCACGGAATTCGAGAACATGCACGGCCAATCTGCTGACATGGTCATCAGATGTTCCGCCGCCCTCATCGTCTTCTGCTCGTGCTCCTCATGTATGGTTTATTACCTCTGTCCCAATTTATCTGACATATTTAAATAAGTTTATTTTTGACCGGAAGGTACCTTTTTCATAGTTTAGATATATGAATTTTATTTTAACGACTTCGTGTGTACATTTACGGTCAAAACTTAAACTTTTTGACTTTCGAAAAGCAAAAGTGTCACATAAATTGAAATATAGGAAATAGTTATATTACGTTGAGTTGTTTTGCAGGCGAGTTGTTGAGGTTGAATTTTGTTTTTTTGTGTTTTGTTTTTGCTTATAGAATACGAATGGAATTGGTAAGGTGTTGTTTGGAGGAGAGATTACTGATGAAGAAGCTGAAAGTTTGTATAAAAGGTGAGAAAAAAGAAGGAAAAAAAGTGGTTCTTGAATTGATTAATTTGTTTTATTTTGTTTAATATTCGGGAAAGGTTAAAAATGTCCTTTGCTAATAGTTGGTCAAAAAATATCATGTTAGAGTATCTTAGTAATAGTTTGGCTCAAAAAATGATCATGTTATTAATAGCTTTCATTGATTAATAGATTGATCAAAAAATGTCCATGTTGGTAATAGTTTGGCTCAAAAATGTCCATGTTAGTTTGGCTAAGAAAAATGCTCCATTTTTTGGACAAACAAGTAAGACGGAGGCATTTTTGTACCAAACTATTAACGGGTGACATTTTCGTTCAATTCACATAATTTAAGGGAATTTTTAATCCTTTCCTGTTTAAAAAAGCTCATTTTTTAGGCCAAACTAATAATAGCAATAACATTTTTGGACCAAACTATTAACAACGGATGGCAGTTTTGTTCCATTTCACATGGTTAAAGCCATTTTTAAAAAATTCTTTCCGTTTAATACTTGGTATTTGAACGAAATGAGCCTGAAAATAAATAAATGAATTGTTAAATAGAAAGAGGTATTATACATTTATGTAGCATATGTTAACTAATTTGGAATTGAAGCTTAGTATAGATTTATTTATTGATTGATATTTCATTATTACTATTTGATTCCTGTATGAATCCCCTTTTTCTTCTTATAATGCATGTTAACCTAATTTGTTCTATTATATATAATGATACGTCATCGCTCACTTCAAACTCCAGAATTTTGTCTGAAATAATCTTATATCTTTTTTCTTCTTTCATATAGAAGTAATGCAATTTTTTTTTCGCAATTTTATTGAGTATTCAATAAAGATGATTTTTTTTTGTTATTCCTTGTTTCTTTTCCTAGCTAGTAAGTTGATCATAGTTTTGGTTAAAATATAGTTCCTCCGTTTGAAAAAGAATGACCTACTTTGACTTGACACAAAGTTTAAGAAAATAAAGAAAACTTTTAAATCTTGTGGCCTTAAATTAAAGTTGTGTCAAATGTACCAAAATACCCTTTAATCTTGTGGTCCTAAACATGTTATGTGGAAAGTTGAAATTAAAGAATTGTCGTAAAAGGAAAGGGGTAATTCGTTTTTAAACGGACTAAAAAAGAAAGTAGCTCGTTCTTTTTTAAACGGAGGGAGTACGATAGAGCAGAGGTGTTATTATCCATTTTTTTTTCCTTTTCATCGATCAGGATGTGCATGCCTCTCTTTGGTCTTTGGTTCAAATCTTTTTGCGTATTTGATCAGTACCGCCACTTGTGTTATCTGTTACTATATAACAAAAAGGGTGTTGAAACTTTCTATCTTCAGGAAACCTTCTTCAGGGTATAAACTGAAGGAGATGAGTGGCAGCAATATATTTTCTGCCGGTGGTGAAGATGGTACATTAAAATCTAGAACTGTTAACGGTAATGCTAACATCAGGACATCTGTGCGGGTCGTTCAGGTACTAGTTTCCTCTTATTTAAGAAAACTTATTACCGCACTGACTAGGTTAGTAGGAAATTGAGCATTGTCGAATCTCAGTATCAGTATTTCTATTTCAATTATTACTCTCATACTATCGTATTTTTCTATTTTAATAGTGCTACTTGTTATTGTCATTGCTTCAGTTATCATATTATTTGTTGTTACTTGTTGCTGCTCGTTCTTTTCGTTGCTGCAGTTATTGTATTATTTGTTGTTGCTACTCGATCTTTTCTTGATTGTTTCCAACATGGCTTCTTAGTTTCTGTATTTGCTTTACATATTTGTTTTTTTGTTATGCCTTACTTGAGCCGAGGTTCTATCAGAAACAGTTTCTCTACCTTCAAAAGGTAGGGGTAAGGCTGCATACACTCCACCCTCCCCAGACCCCGCTTGTGGGATTACATTGTGTATGTTGTGGTATTTCCGCACAGGACTAGCGATACGAGCGGGCTACATAGTTGGCAAATCAGTGAATATCAATTTGATCAAATTTTACAATGCCATTGTAGCAAGGTGCAAAAGGGAAAAGCCAGATTTCATTTGGTACTGAAGGAAAGATCTCTCAGAAGACACCTATCGCTCTAACAGAAGTGGAAAAGGACGAACTGAATGAAAATGAAGAACGCAAGACTGATGAGCTTTCATTTAGTACTGAAGAAAAGATCTCCGAGAAGACGCCAATCACTCTAACAGAAGTGGAAAAGCAGCATGAGCTGAGTGGTAATCAAGAAAACAAGTTAGGCATCAAGGTGAAAAAGCAGTTATCAGATGCAAAAAGCAAGGAACTTAGTGGAAGTAATATCTTTGGACCTCCCATAGAAGTTCCTCCAAGATCAGTGACTGTTGCACGGTCATTGGAGCACGAAGAAAGCAAAGACATGGGTGTACCTGCCCCAAGAACTGTGCGTAACTCTGTCAAGGTTTCTAATGTAAGTTACCTATTAAGACTTGTTTCTGTTTCAAACTCTAGTCAGTCTAAAGGTCGATTTTAACTCTTAGCATCTCAAATGCTATCGTGTGTTGTCGATTTAACGTTCAGAGTTGGCATTGACTCTTCTTATTTTCCCTGTTTTGGAATTTTAGCTACTATAGATCTCATATCTCTTGTGCATTTTGCAGCCTGCTGGTGGTCAAAGCAGTATCTTCTTTGGCGGAGAACCTGTTGTGAAGCCAGTAAAAAAAATACATAACCAGAAAGTTGCGGAGTTGACTGGCAATGGCATTTTCAAGGGAGACGCTGTTACTCCTCCTGGATCTTCCGAAAAGTCACTAAGCAAATCTAAGATGAGGGAAATGAGTGGTAGTGGTATATTCACCGATGGTAAAGCTGAATCCAGAGTTTGCTACGGTGGCGTACGCAAACCACCAGGTGGAGACAGCAGCATCAGATTATTTTAAATAAATCATATCAAACTGCGTGGTACTTATGTTAACCTGTAAAGTCTAAATGCAAACACTTCGTCTGCTTCTAACTAGTGAGGCTTTCTCCTACTAAATGTGGTTTAGGAATGAGATTGTAAATTTTAAGTGTCAGTCATGTCATATAAACAATATTAACATCCTAATTGGATTAAAAATACAGCACTATTACCCTACTGTAGTATTTTTTCTGGATAATGCTCATTATATTTGTTTGACTGGAGTTATCGATCAGAGGCGGACGTGGAAGGATGGTTCACGTGCACCCGTTAACTTGAGAAAAGAAAAGATTATATATATATACGTACGTTTACAAGAACTGATCGTCAATGTGTAAAGTGAGATCAGGAATTTTAAATTACACAGTGGGTTGTGTTAATTTTCCTCGTTTAATTTATATCTATCCATCTTTATCCATGACTTTTTTCCTCGAGCTAAGGGTATATCTGAAACAACCTCTCTATTTTCAACTCTAGGTATAGCACAGTTTAGCTTCTCCTAATCTCATTTTGTACGATTACACTGAGCATGTTGGCAGCAATGCTGCTTTGAGTGACATGCACCTACCTCAGGTGATACCCCCATCGTCTTCAAATCATGGGTTCACCTCTAGCACCTCTTCTTGCAATTAGTAAAGGAAATGAGCAAACAACCCAGTTCGAGAGAAAGCAATAGTATCTATTCGGACACTAAAGTGAAAGTGTGTTGAATCAAGAAAAAACAGTAAACGTCTTTATTATGAACTTTTATTCTGTCTCCACTTATGAAAGGCCAAGCCGACACAATAGGCATTGCGAGCTTTACTCGGAGAAATAGACGGATTTGAGTTATTATGTTGTCTTACAACTATTCAGCATTATAATAACCCGTAGCTTTTAGTCCAAGAAAATAGACAAGATTAAAATAAATACTTCCGAAGGTGCAAGTAGCACACAAGAGTATAAGTGAGAGAATGTCGCTTGATCTCGAGAACTGTAGAGCTGCCAGGTTCTTGGAATTGAGGCATTGTTGTTACTCACTTCAGACTAATTTATTTATTGTCCTTTCTAAAGATAAATGATTCTAAATAGTTGTTATTTTAGAAAATTAAGATATAATTGAGTACACTCTTTCCATTTTATTAGTAATAATTATTCTTGAAAATAATAAACATGGACTTATTAACATAGAAAGTCAAAGTGATGTCACATGCACATAATCCAATATTATGATGGCTTAGATCAACTGTGTTAAGAGAGGTTGAAAATAGTACTTCCTTCGTTTAAAAGAAATGACCTACTTTTCTTTTTAGTTTGTTTCAAAAAGAATAGTTTTTTTTCTTTTTTTGCAATACATTAATTTCAACTTTCTACATGGCATATTTAAAACCGCAAGATCAAAGGGTATTTTGATATATTTGACATAACTTCAATTTAAGGTCACAAGATTCAAATGTCTTTTTTATTTTCTTAAACTTTATGTCAAGTTAAAGTAGGTCATTCTTTTTTAAACGAAGAGAGTAATAAGGATGGACTTAATAACAGAAAGTCAAAGTGATGTCACATTAACATAATCCAATATTATGATGGCTTAGATCAACTGTGTTTATTGAAGAGAAGTTAAAAGAGAGAATATTCATTGAAGAGAGATTAACATTTTAAATGATTAAAGATACAAATTAAGAATATGAAAGTCAAAAAGATAGTTTCTTAAGGGACGTAGGGGAGCATTATCACAAAAGAGATTCATGGAAGGGTCAAAAGGACCAATTGGAAAAAAAAATTGAAAAGACCGCCCATAAAAAATTGATCACGCATTGTGGTGAGAAAAAATCGAGCACATGTGATTGATTTTTAAATTATTTTTTTTAAAAAATAAAATTTTAAAAAGCGATCACATATGATCGCTTTTATATTTTAAAATATCAAAATAATCATTTCAATATTTTTTGTATTAGTTATTATTTCTTTTAAAAAAATAAAAATAACAAAATCGACCACTTGTGGTCGGTTTTCTTTAAAAAAAATAATCAAAAAATATTTTTAAAAAACTGACCACAATTGGTCGATTTTTAAAAATTCTTTTTTAATTAGTTTTTTTAAAAAAAAATGACCACTAGTGGTCGGTTTTTATTTAAAAAAATATGTACATATTTTTAAAAAATAGACCACTTGTGGTCGATTTTTAAATAAAATAAAAATAAATTAATTTTTAAAACTGACCATTTTAAATTAAAATAAAAAAAATAATTTTAAAAAATCGACCACTTGCGGTTGGTTTTTGAACTAAAAAAATAAAAAAGTAAATAATTTTTAGAAATCAATAATTATATATATGTAATCAAATATATATATTATTTTCATTAAAAAATAATTATATATATAATCTAATATGTATATATATATATATATATATATCTATATATAAAATTAAAAAGTATTTAAAAAGCGACCACTAGTGGTCGATTTTATTTTAATAATTAAATTTAAAATATTAATTTATAAAAGCCACCACAAGTGGTCGGTTTGGAAATTAGAAAAAAATAAAAAAGAAAATAATTTTAAAAAATCAATCACTTGTGGTCGCTTTTGTATTAAAAAATAAAATATTATAAGAAAGAGACCACTTGTGGCAGATTTTTATTGAAAAATAATTATATTTAAAATCTAATATATAACTTTTTGAAATTACGTTGATCACACGTATTCGATAACCAATATAATAATAATAAAAATCAATCAAGCTTAGATTTTGTAAAAAAAAATTATACTAAGAAATATATCAAATAAAATAAATAAATTACGTTAATTATAATCTTTATCTTTTACTTATGTTTCAATATATAAAATAAATATAATGTAGTGATCGATCGATTAACGATGTAGTCAAAAAGTAGTAGAATCTATCCAAACATATTGAATACCTTAAATTGAAATGATAGAAGTAATAATATACTGTTCATTGAAGTTATATTAATGTAAGCTAATCAAAGTAATCGATAACTCATCCAAGTATGTATATGAAATATGTCGCATTATATTATTGGATAATATACTCCTGTACATATGTGATGTATATAGTGCGTATTCAAAACTTGATAGTCGATAGTGTGTATGTGTGTGTATGTATGGGTATATATATAGTATATATATATGTGTGTGTGTGTGCGTGTGTGTATGTATGTGTGTATATATATATGATGTAGTGATCGATGAACTATGTAGTCCAAAACTAGCAGAATCTATCCAAATATATTAAATACCTTGATTTAAAACGATCGAAGTAATAATATATTATACGTTGAAGTTATATTAATGTAAGCTAATAATCAAATTAATCGATAACTCGTCAAAGTATGTATATGAAATACGTCGATTTATATTACAGGGTAATATACTCGTATACGTATGTGATGTATATAGTACGTATTCAAAACTTGATAGTCGATAGTGTGTATATCTGTGTGTGTGTGTAAATCGATAATTCATCTGAGTATATGTGAAATACGTTGTAATTATTATAGGATAGTAATATCGTGTATGTAATGTATATATTCGAAGCTTACATTTATATATATATATGTGTGTGTGTGTGTGTGTGTGTATCGCTTGTGTAGTGGTGTACGTAATACATAGTCAAAATTAGACACATAGGAAGTAACATTAGTTTTTTAGACGTAAAAAGTTAATTGGTAAATAAATTTTTGACTTTTGTCATATAAGTGTGGTCATTTGAGAAGTGAACTAGTGAGTCGAAAATGTTTAAGTGTAGTTACTTGAAAGGTGGACTTGTGTTTTGAATATAGTTAAGTCTGGTGAGAAAATTTGGCTATTAAGCTTTTTTAAGTTTTCATTTAGCAAATGTCCAACCCTCTTCAAGTTTTTAATTAGCAAAATGACTTATTTTTTATTTTCTCATTTGTCGGACAGCTAATAGATCTGTCTGTGTATCTGCCGGATAAATAATAGATCTATCCGTGTATCTGTTTGACAGATAATAAATCTGTCGAATTGACTGTCGGACAGATAATAAATCTGTCTTAAAAATTGGTCATCTCACAAAATAAAAAAACTTATGGTCCATTTAATTAAATAATAGACTTAAAAGGTCTATTTAACAAAGAATCTCTATTGTGGTCACTAGAGAAGTGAGTTATTAATTCAAATACGACATTTTATATAATTTTATATTTATTAAATTATTTTTTGTAAATATGGATATTCACATTTTTCAAAATACATTATCTAGTTTATTATTATTATTATTATTATTATTATTATTATTATTATTAATTTATTTTAAATTTATTACCGATAATTTTATATAATAATTTTATGTAACATTAATTTTACATGCTTAGTTCACTACAAAAAATGGATCAAATTGCAGGAATTTTTTTGCTGAGGTTATTTTAAACCCCGTAAAATTATATGAATTGTGGGGGTTAAAAACTTGCTGCTAAAATTTATAAATTTGCGGAAGTTTTTATCCCCGATATCGATCAAATGTATTTGCAGGATTTTTAACCCCCGATATCAATCGAATATATTTGTGGGGGTTAAAACTCCCTCTACCCATCGAAAAAATAACGCCTAAACTTGGTTCCTTTTTATAATAATGAAGCTAATCAACCAATAACTCATCAGATTAATACATTGTAGTACTATATATATAATACCGTATTCAAAAATTAATTAATTGAAAATTGTTTGTAGTATACGAAATGCATTGACAGTATTATGCGATTAACATCATTCATTTTATTTACATAATTTATTTATAATTAATTTAAAAATAATAATTTTATTTATTTATTAATATTAATTTTATATAGTTACTGTATTTATTAAATATCAACCTAGTTCATTTCAATTTTCCTAATTTATTTAAATTCTAGCCATTTTATACCTCAATTTGTGTCAATTGGGTTTAATTTGACTCAATCGAAATTTCCAATTCAATCTTTTTAACTTAATTTAACTCATCTCCTCAATTCTAATCTCAACCGTTCATCATATTTTATCACAGAAGAGCCATTTTTTTTATGTTATTTGATGCGTACCCCCGGTTTACTATTTTAATCTTGAATTGGACAGCTTCAAACTATTTTTCTTGAATCGGGGGTCTATTGGAAACAACCTATTTACCTTAACGATAAGGCCTGCGTACATTGTACCCTCTACAGACCCCAATTTGTGGGACTAAATCAGGTTAGTTGTTGTATTCATTTTTTTGAAATCTCATAGCGAAAACAATCAAAAGATGTCACCTTGATTGATTAATTGATTGATTGAATGATTGATTGATTGATTATTATTATTATTAGGCTCAATTTATTATTGGTAATTTTTATATAATATTTTCTAGGTGACATGCATAATTTATTTGTAAGAATAATAATTTTTATAATATTTTTAAATTTATTATTATTATTGTTGACACTCAATTTTGACCTCTTGATACTCCTTTAGGCTGCTATTCTATCAAAATTATTTAATTTTAAATATTATTTTTTACACGTTATTCTTATATTAAATACATGTAGACACGTGATTTCGTCCTCTTAAAGTTCAATTTTATTCACTTTTACCCATTTTATGTTATCCTATCGTGTACCCTCACCCATGTGATAATCCCTCCATAAAATGACAAAAATAACAATCCCCTAACTAATTTTGTCTTATCCTAGCAACCTACCTAAACAAAAATAGACACCTAACCCTTATCCCTCCAATTAAAAAACAACACCTACCTACCCTATCCTAACAAACTCTACCCCACCTCACCACTACCCTACCCTACCCTCTACCCCTTTTTACACGTTTTTGGAACCCAGGGAATTTTTCATTCTTCCATTTTTCAAAGAATACAACAAAAGTGGGGGGACTAGATATTTTTTCTCCATTCCAGTGGGCAACAAGATTCAGAGATCATCCATATCTTCTTCCCCATTCACAAAAACTACCGACTGGATACACAGAACCATACGTATACATTCTACACACAGAATACACACGCCAAAAACACTATACACACAGTTCATGCGAAACACGCACACATGCATATCAGTGAGGAAGGGATCGAAAAAAGAAGCGGATTGAGAATTTTCGGCTAGAAATAGTGAAACCGAAATAAGCTCGGTATTATCGAGCTTTTTTTCGATGAAGCTTTCATCCGAATCGGGCTCAATCTCATCGGAATCGACCACCAAGTTCACCGATTGATTTTTCCTTCTTGTTGTTTGAGCGATCCCATCTTAAAAATC
>NC_061115.1:184590132-184618230 GCF_002878395.1 Capsicum annuum | reverse complement strand
AAACCTTCTTATTTTCCTTTCGATATTTGGATGTCATCTAGTCGGTGTCCACTGTTTGGTCGTCTTTATCGTCATCAGCTTACCGGAGCTTGGCTTTAAGCAGTTCAACACTCTCTCTTAAATGTCTAGGGTGCATCAAATTGGTTTGTCTTTAGGATTGGTAGTCGATATCGAGTTTTGGAGCGCGTTCGAAGTCAATTCGCATTTTCTGTTAACCGCGAATCAGTAACGGGTTTCCTTTTCTTTCTACGCTGATTTGGATTGTTCGTTGTTGGGGTTTCCTTGCTCGAGGATCTCAGTTTTTGGACTTCTTTATTATCAATGAGAAACTTACCATTGAGGTCCAATTCTCTTCTTCCCCCTATTTTATTTCATTATTCATCGTGTTTGGTGCATCTAATTGAATATTTATGTGATTGTTGGATCTTTGTTGATGGTGAACGATTGTTCGTATTGATTCTTTGATTATGAATCATGTGATGAAGGGATCTTGTTTAAAAAATTAAACTTGTTGATTTGAGAGTCGGGATCGAAAATTGAAAAATCGGAAGTTAAAGGTTGTTTATTCTGATTCATTACTGAATATTATTGAATTGGATAGTATCATGATTAGGCCATCGAGCGGGTAGGCAAACAATAAGTTTGGGTTGATAAATTTAGAATTGGTGGATTGATGACATGTTTGAAATATGTGTTGGAATGGTTTTGTTTTGTCGCATTTAATTCAATTGTATAATTTGGCCGGGGAATGCCCCGAAGTATCTGTATATATTTATTCACCGGGGAATGCCCCGAGGTATCATGTACCCGGAGGACGTTCGTGGTGAAGGCCCGAGGCGTCGGGTAGAGCATTAGTTTAGAATTAATTTAGCGTAGGTTTATATTTTTGCATTTTTTTATATACTCCGGGCTGTATAATTGGACCGGACATTACATTTTGGATTGTTTTTTTTTTTTTTTTTGTTTATTGTTTGATTATTTTGCGTGCTTTTGTGTGGTTTATACATTTCGTAGTGCCAAATTAGTTGATACACTCTACCAAGCGACCGTGGTTGAACCACAGGATCGAGGGGTGCCTAACATCTTCCCCTCGGTCAACAGAATTCCTTAGCCGGAGTCTCTGTTTGCAAACCAGTTTAAAGAGTCAAATGGTTTTAAAAAGGATTTTCCAATAGTGATTTGGCACACCAGATTATGCCAAGTGGCGACTCTGAATAAAAAAAATGTAAATAATCCTTTCCCGAAATGAATTTTCATTTCTTATCACTTAAATAATAAAACCCTTTCGAACTTAAAACATAATATTTTGGAGTACGTAAAAGGGGTGTGACAATACATACTGACATGTCACATTCATGATCAAAAAATGCGCAAATTATTTTTATTACATTTTAGTATCATTTTTTCTTATAATTTTTTAACTCAAAGACGAAATTTTACATGATATTAATATTTATTAAATTATTTTTTTACGTAATTGTGCACACTCACATTTTGCAAATAATTATCTAGTTTTCATTATTGTTATTTTTTTATTATTATTATTATTAGTATTGTGTGTTATTTTTATTACTATTATTTAAGTAAACAACCTAAATTAAATTAGTTTGTCTGATTTATTTAATTTTTCACCCAAGTTTTACCATTATATAACGATTTTAGCTTAAGTTCTATTCAATTTATTATAGTTGTAGCCAAAATTAATTCAATTTTAAATATCAAATTAAAATTCAATGACTAGCTTTCTTTTAAATAATTTTAATCTCAACCGTTGATCAAAACTAATTCAACAACTGAAATCGTCTCAATTCCCTTTCCCTTTTTAAAATTCATACAAACCCTAATCTCTCTATTTCAACAAAATGGCCACCTATCCCTCTTCCCTTTCTTCTTTCTCTCTCTAAAGGACAGCCAACCACCACTGCCCAACACCCTTTCTCCGACGAGCCTCCACCGGCTAAATTAGCCGCAGGTGAACCACCAACGGCACCCCTTTCTTTTTCCATCTCTCTGTCTGGCGAACCCATCGCCACCGCCATCCACAGCGACGAACCGACCAGGACCGGTGAAACGACCATCAGCCACTACCGTCGCCTTTCCCTCGTCGTCATCGTCATCCACCATAGATGCTGCCGTCAGGCAGTCCACCGAAAAAACCGAACCAAACGCCAGATCTTCTCTTCGTCACATGCAGCAGCCGTCGCTGCCCCCTCTCCGTCGTCAGACGCCACAATAGCAACAACAATGGCGACCAACCAAACGGGTCCCTCCATCTACCAGCTCCTCCAGCCGCCGCCAATGCTATAGATAAATTAGATGGTATTTCCATATTTGTTTCTTGTAAATTACTTGATATGACTTGATTATTTTCCTGATGTTTCGTGCCCATATTCGGGTTCTACTGCTTCCCTGCTCTAGTGCGTGTTGCAATAGCTTTGATGACTTACATTTCGGTTTGTTACAATACACGACAAGCTTAACAAAGTCTTTGGTCTATGAATTTTTTGTTAGGAATATTCTATGCCCTGTCACGTAAAACTGATTTCTTAGGATGAATGTTTTTGGTTAGATGAATTTTTTTTGTTTGGAATGTGACCGACCATATTAGTGAGTTTGAATTATTTCCAGACGGTTATTGATTGGTTTAGAGTTGGTAAGCGAGTGATCATGTTAGTAGTTCTGTACTTGATGAAGTATAACAGAGGTGAAATTGAAACAATAGGTGAACGACTTGAATAGAAATATTGTCCATAATTTCCTGGATCCACAACTAAATCTCCAAGTATCCATGAACTAGGAATAGAAACATTGTCCATAATTTCCTCATTGGCTCTATTTTTCTTCAAACACATGCTCAAGTCACTTGAGAAGTGGATTAGCAACTTGAAAATGGTTTTGTGTAGTTACTTGAAGGTGAACTTGTGTTTTGAAATTTGTAAAGTGTAATCACTTGAAAATGTGAATTTATGACTTGAAATTGATTTAGTGTTGGCACTTGAAATGTAAATTCATGACATGAACATGGTTAGGTTTAGTCACTTGAAATGTGAATTAGAGAATTGAAAATGGTTATAGTGACTTGAAATGCCAATTAGCTATTTGAACATGGTAAGTAACTTGAAATGTGAATAAGTTATTTGAAAATTATTAAGTGTGGTGACTTGAAAATGAGTAAGTGTAGTTACTTGAAATTGAAAACTTGTGACTTGAAAACGATTAAGTATAGTTACTTGAAATTGTGAACTTGTGGCTTGAAAATAGTTACGTGTAGTTACTTGAAATGTGAATTAGTTACTTGAAAGTGGTTAAGTATAGTGACTTGAAATGAATGATTAAGTGTAGTGACTTGAAAATGATTAAGTATAATTATTTGAAATGTGAAGTAGTTACTTGAAAATTGTTAAGTATAATGATTTGAAATGTGAATTAATTATTTGAAAATGGTCAAGTGTAGTGACTTACAATGTGAATTAGTTATTTGAAAATGGTTAAGTGTAATGACTTGAAAGGTGGACTTGCGTTTTGAATTTAGTTAAGTGTGGTCACTTGAGAAGTGTATTAGTGAGTCGAAAATGTTTAAGTGTAGTTACTTAAAAGGTGGACTTGTGTTTTGAATATAGTTAAGTGTGGTCACTAGAGAAGTGAGTTAGTGAGTTGAAAATGTTTAAGTTTAGGTACTTGAAATGTGGACTTGTGTTTTGAATATAGTTAAGTTTGGTCACTTGTGAAGTGCATTAGTGAGCTGAAAATGTTTTAAGTGTAGTTACTTGAAAGGTGGACTTGTGTTTTGAATTAAGTTTAGTTTGGTAACTTGTGAAGTGACTTAGTTACTTGAAATCTTTAAGTGTAGTTACTTGAATTATGGATTAGTGACTTTTCTTTTGAATTTAGGTACTTGAAATGTGAACTTGTGTTTTGATTTTAGTAAAGTGTGGTCACTTGAGAAGTGAATTGGTGACTTCAAAATGTTTAAGTGTAGGTACTTGAAACATGAACTTTTCATTTTGAATTAAGTTTAGTTTGGTAACTTGTGAATTGAATTAGTGACTTGAAAATATTTAGGTGTAGGTATTTGAAATGTAAACTTTTGTGACTTGAACTAATTACTTGAATGTGATTGATTGTGTAGATGTAACCTGATTATAGCTGGATATATCAACAAAATATTGATAATAGAATGGGTGAGGCTGAGAATGAAGATGCGGATGGTGAGTTGTAGTTTTTAGTCTTTTGTATGTTTTATAGTTTGGATTTGGAACCTCTATAAATTTTGTAAATAATTTGATTTTTAATGTTCCGTATTTTTATGGTGGTTGGTTGATTGTATATTAAATGATTGGTGGTTGTATTGTAAATAATTTGATTTGATTTTTAATGTTTGTATTTTGGAAGTTTTCAATATTTTTTTTAAAAAATTATCAAATAAACCGATCACATGTGGTCGGTTTATTTTGAATTTTTTTATTTTTAAAATCATTTTTTTCTATTTTAATAAAATAGTAATGAATTTTAAATATATATATATATTTTAAAAAATCGACCACAGGTGGTCGGTTTTTAAAAAGCTACAACAGTTTTACCGACCACACACTTTGGTCAGTTTTGTAGTTGGAAATTGAGGAAAACCGACCACTTGTGGTCGATTTTAGTGGTCGGTTTTTCCTTTTTTTTTTTAAAGTAGTGTATTAAGTCTATATGGAAAGGTGAAAAGGACCAATTGGACTATTAAGTCTATATGTAAAACAAGAAACAAACTCTTGGGACACAGTGCCATAAATCCTTGAACTCAAAACAGCAGAAGTTTGGGAGACACTCCTCATATCCTACAACATACTTGTGGTCATTCAGAGGTTTCCATGCCCAATCAAGGCCAAAAGCATTCTTTCATAACCTCCTGAAGTGTCATCAGAAATTGCAGTGTCCAGAGTCATACTATTCCTCTTGTAGTACTTTTCTTTGATGAGCTCCATGTCGACTTCAGCTCGAGTGGCAACAACTCTAGTAAGCGACTCCTCGTCTGTACCAAGCCCCTTCATAGACAATCGAAGCACTTTCTCGAAGTACTTCTCGGGTTCTGTCAAACATTTTATTGCTGATCTGAGTAAGGTCAAGTATTGATCTTTAGGATTGGCTCTCAAATCCTGCATATGCCCAATGACTGATCAAAAAAAGTTTGTAACACTGATATCCAAAATAGGATAGCCCAGTGCACTAAGCTCCCACTATGCGTGGGAGGTTGGGGAAGGGTTGGACCACTAGGGTCTATGGTATGCAACCCTACCCTACATTTCTACAAGAGACTGTTTCTAGAGCTCGAAACTGTGATCTCTTGGTCACATGGTAAGAACTTTACCAGACGCCAAGGTTCCCCTTCATAGCAAAAACGGGTAGCTGCTGAGGGTAGTTCCTCTAATGAGGTCATGAATCTTATATAGAACTTCAATTAAGGATTTACAAATTGATCCCTACTGGACACTGGATGCAGAAATTGCACCACTTAGGAAAAGGGAAGCCCAGTGCACTAAGCATCGCATGTTCCCTCAAGATCCGGGGAAGGGCTGCCCCGAGGAGGTGGACGTCGGCAGCCTATCCTGATGCAAGCATAAGTGGCTGGGTCCACGACTCGAACCATGGAGACAACATTACAGTTTCTCAAAGGCTCCCCTTCAGAAAAGAAAAAAACTTACAAGACTAGGGAAAATTTCAGAAAGAGTTTCTTGACTAGTGTTTTGAATTCTACCTTGTTGATGACATTGCCAAATTTATCATTGTACCGATTAAATGTTGCATTGAGCTGTGTTTTACTCCGAATTGAAAGAATTCTGATGAGCTCCTCATCACTATAAGCCTTATCAGAGATCTTCTCATGTAGTATGTCTGCTTCATCACTTGCCAATTCCATGTTCACCTCTTCTCCCTCGTATCTTAGTGCAGTTACAAGAGAAACTAAAAGCTGTTTGGGGATTAGTTACCTAGAATAGCTAGCTCAAGAGCTACATTAGTTTCTCTGACTTAAAAAAAATAGTAAAACATCATTTAGATTGAAAAGAGAAGTCAAAATGATACTCGTAACCAAAGGCGAAAAGCACAAAAAAAAATTCTAAGGTCGGTTGGGTCTTTAAACGCAACTAAAGTGTGGGCTTTAATGAAGAAAGATGCGAGTGGAGAGAAAATACAATTATGTATGTGTAGTCCAAGACTAATAATTATAAGCATGAGAAACAAATATATGGACAAAGAAATTGAATAAAGATTACAATAAAGTGAAATATCAATTTTTTAGAGTGTCTCTTCAGGATTAGGTTCATTGACAAGGAAAAGTACGTCAGAGAGCGTTGATGATGACACTGAAGCACCCGTTAAGCGAGGTGAAACACTCAACACGTTTTGCCCCTTGCTTTATGGCTTAAGCCCGCCTCGGACTTCATTGCTCATGCTTATGCATTATAAAGGTGACAATTAGGTCTAACAGATTATGTGGTAAAAAGTTTTATGCTTCAAACAATTTGAGAAAGTAAATAAGTTTGATACAGCAAAGAACTTAGACTAACTAAATAATGAAACTAAATTGGCAAAGGAGCAAAATCATAGATGCCAAGGACAGAACAAGAAGTAGAAGGCCGGTAGCGGAAATGCAAAAGGTAAGAGCAAAGTTCCCCGATGCAGAGTATGTTATTGACTCAACGACACACATGTTATATCATTATATGAAGAGCTCCTTATTCTGAGACACTAGTTGGAAGGAAATCCCTTGACTTTGCTTACACCATTATTTATGTAAGCATATGAAAGTACCGTACGGAAATCCCCAGTTGAGTGATCCGCAACATCTTCCTCAAGCGATTTCTTGTAACGAAGTTGGTAGTTCTGCCTCATCTTAAAGAGATCAACAGAAGACCTGGCACAAGCAATTTCCATGATAACACAATTTCTACCAGGCAGACCTTTGATAGCCTCGTTAGCCAAGCATGCATCGCGCTCAGCTGGACTCATAGTCCACAAATGGACTACACGCTGTAACATCATTTTGATTGCATTATAAACTGTTGAGTTTTGCATTTAGTTACTGTAGTAGTTTTTAGGAAAATAAGTTATTTGATTTAGGATGAATTTGAATTTTAAAATTAGGTTGTTGTTGAGATAATTTAGGCTTTTTTGAATTTTAAATCATGCAGGTTGTTATTGTAATTTGGCTATTTAAAGCCCTCCTAAGTTTAAGAAAATTATTAAAAGTCATTGAAAAGCTTATTAAAGCTTCAAAGTCATTTCAATCCAAAGAGAGTCATTTTAATCATTTTTTGTTGCCCCATCTTTTAAAAAAAAATAAAAATAGTGGTATCAAGAGTTTCATTGATCTTATGGGATCTTGAATTTTTTCAAAGAGCTACCATATCATTTTTAATCCGTGAGGGCTATCTTTTTAACCTTTCAGGGTTACCCATTTATAACCTGTGCTTATTTTCAAAATATAGGGTTATTTTTAACCAAAAAGATGTCAAGCAACAGTCTCTCTTTGAATGCCCCAAAAATTTTCATCGACAAAAACTATCAATTTTGGTCTGTGAAGAAATTATATCTTGAAATCCATCCTTATGTTTTGATGAATGAAAAATTCTTACAATATTTTATAAAGCCTATGAAAATACCTTCAAACAAGACTGGATTGTTGATGATTTTTCAGCAACGAATCAAAAGAAAAAATAGAAAGAAAAGAAAGATCAATATCAAAAAGAAAAAGTTCAAGTTAAAAAAGAATTGAAAAAATTCAGCATTTACTGTCAAAGCAAAATTTGAGGAGGAGCGATTTTTTTAAATTGCAGCAACTAAAGCAAAGGAGCAGTGTTGAGTTTTGCATTTAGTTACTGTAGTAGTTTTTAGGAAAATAAGTTATTTGATTTAAGATGAATTTGAATTTTGAATTTTAAAATTAGGTTGTTCAGTTGTTGAGATAGTTTAGGCTTTTTTGAATTTTAAATCATCCAATTTGTTATTGTAATTTGACTATTTAAAGCCCTCTTAAGCTTAAGAAAATTATTGAAAGTCATTGAAAACTTATTAAAGTTTGAAAGTCATTTCAATCCAAATAGAGTCATTTTAAATCATTTTTACTGCCTATTTTTTATTTTTTTTAAAATCAACAACATAAACATATGAAGGCAGGACTGGAGACGAGGAGATTCGAAAAATGCTAAAAGAATGTCACATCTAGAAGTCGGAACACACGACTTCAAATATCATTTCTAGTGTAAACGAGATTCAACAACTAATATGTATAAAAGAAGATTTTCACCTATGCACAGTACTACTCCATTCCAGTTTAAGTGACTCACTTTCAATTTTAGTCCGTTCCATAAAAAAATGACATGCTTCTAAATTTGGAAATAATTAACTTTACACTTCCGATTTTACCCTTAATGAGAAGTTTTTATAACCACACAAATTTTATTGCATTTTTAAGGACACAAGTTTCAAAATTTTATAACCACACAAATGCTACAACGTGTTTTAGACAACAAATTTCAAAATTCTTCATTCTTCATTTTTTTTTTTCTATAACTCCGTTTACGTTCAAACTATTTCACATAAATTGGAGTGGACTAGTATAATTTCCTGGCAAGGGATTCAACTGACCCCCTTTTTAACCAATGCGGCTTTACCAATCAAGTTAAAACAAATATTTAGCTTTGATTTATTTGGGAATGAAAATATGTTTGTATCTATGTTTGTATCTTTGTGTGATTTGCACATTCAATAAAATTCTATGACACATTACTTATCAGAAGGAGAAAGAAAACGAAACCAACCTGAAAGTCACCTGATATTTCACCATCCAAGTCATTGAGAAGATCCTTTTGATAATTTGCTTCATAAGAATCTCGGATTAACTTGCGTTGTTCTGCATTTCTATGACCCAAGATCCGAATAATACATGCTTCATCCGTTCCCCATCCTGCAAATATATGATTACATAGCACAAAATCAGAGGCATGTGTCGGGCCATGAATTCAACGTGTTCAACTGAATCCAGTATTTTTGACAGAAAGCAAAGAGATATATAATGTATGTGAAAATTTACTTAACCTTCAACAAATATGAAATCTTGCAACTTGTAATTTCAATAAAGCGATGAGTTCATTCGTAATAATGTCTAGAACTTTGGTTCAAACTC
This sequence comes from Capsicum annuum, assembly GCF_002878395.1. Taxonomy (NCBI): domain Eukaryota; kingdom Viridiplantae; phylum Streptophyta; class Magnoliopsida; order Solanales; family Solanaceae; genus Capsicum; species Capsicum annuum. The sequence continues at coordinate 184,609,061 of NC_061115.1, read as the reverse complement.
TGTATCTGTGTTTAAAAAATTCATTAAAAATATAAATGTTAAATTTAGAACTCAGTTATTAGCATTTGTGGCTGTTGTTTTGGAATCTCAAATTCATAAAGTTCAACTCCTGATCCGTTTCTTGGTTATGCAACTTACAGTTTTCTGTTTTTCTTCTTATAATACTGAATTTGTTAGAACAAGTCCACATCTGAATGGAAGTGTAAAATCATCCACATTAATGGATGAAAAAGCAAATCACAATTAAATTACTGATCGGTGATTACTTAAACAAACAGAACTTAATCATGGAATAGTAACATGGATGAATTTATCTTCCTGGATAATTTACATAATTGGATTAAGCCTTAAAATGCAATTCACTAACAACAAAAAGCCAAGAATTAGCGACGGACAAATTATGTTAGTTAAACAATATCCTATTCAATGACAGATTAGAGATAGATTATCAAAAAATTCATGTTAGCTATTACCTATATAAGTAGATTAAGGATGAATTTCGTAGTTAATTCCGATAGATCTATTTGAATATTATATGATGAAGGTGGTAAAAGGTAAAAGAGAGAGACCTACAAAAGCTTTCCTAAGTTGCTGAGAATCCTCAGCAGCAGAAGGAACCAATTCTGGTATTTTGAGACTTGCCATTTTCTCTTTTAATGTCTTCTTCTCACAATATTTAACATATGTTCAGAATAAATATATTTATATGTTGTTGTGATTTATGATCTGTGATCTGTTTGTTATTCATCCTTGTAATATGTAATATTGAATCCGATAAAACAGGAAAGACTATTCAGACAGTGTGCATTTTCTTGCTACTTTATGATCAGGCCTCATTTATTTCTATTAACGTTAAAGACGTTTGACTAGTAGTAATTAAAATTGTTTATTTTTTTAATATCTGGAATGGGTAAAATTTGTTTTTTATTTAAATGTTAATAAATATAAAATTCAACGATATACTAATAATATTATATCAACAAAATACTTTTATGAAATTATAGCGGTTCGTAGTGGTGATAACTAGTGATGGTCGTGACGGCTCACAGTGATAGTTAGTGATGACAACTGATAATTATGATGGACAATAGTAATAGTTAATGGTGTTGGTTGGCAACATATAGTGGTGATTATCTGTAGTGATTGATGCCAGCTACGGTGGTGATTATTATAAATAGTGGCTAGTTGTACTAGTGACGGCTGATTGTAGCAGTTAATAGTCGTGCTGGTTGTGGATGATGATAGTTGATAATGGTGGATGGCGACGACGTTAATTCATAATGGTGGGTAATAACAATAGTGGTAAATGGATGAAATTAGTGATCTATCATCTTTGTAGAAAGTTTTAAATAAACATTTTAATGATATTAAAATGTTATTGCAAATCTTAATTATTTAAATTTATTCAGATCAGATTAATTAATTTAAAAATAAACAAACTCAATGATTGAAATTTAAGTAATTGAGATTGAAATCTTTCATTAAGTACTAACAAATAAGGCCTTAGCCGCAAATCTCAATCTATTCAAGCTCGGATATGTAAATTCTTAATATTCATTTTACATAATTGCAATTAACTATATGGAGTTTTATTCTATTTTTTATCGAGATCATTTACATGAATTTGGATATACATTTTACACATTTTTATTATTTTATTTTGTATCGAGATCGATTATATGAAAAAATCTATTATTTTTTGGGTTTAGCAAAATTTGTATTTATTCAACAAGAACTCCAAGTACATGTTCAAACTAAAGTATCAACAATCAAATGAAGCTTGAATTCTATATTCACAATTTTGAATTTCAACAATAAGTTCAACCCTACTTAGGAGTAACAACAAAATAAAATTCAAACTATTTTCTGGAAACTAACAAAGTCAAACGATTAGAAAGAGATGAATATTAGAAGATTCAAGTCAACTTAATTTACTGTGTATCTTTAAGAAAATTATTCCTTTCAAGTATCCGAGGTTATGGAATATATTCTCCCAAGATAAAATTAATCACTTCGACAGAATAGCGGTATCTCAAATTTTGCCGAACTTCGAACACACTCAACGGTTTGCCAACCACACTAGTATTTTTAGGAAGAAGAAGATGTTTTTCATATCAAAATTTTGTTACTATAACTGAGGAAAAATTAGGTGTTTATAGCCAAAGGATGGTGCTTTAGAAAGGAAGCAATGGTTCTGAAAAATTGCACTATTCGGATCATCAAGTCACCTACGGCTCCATTTGTGTCCGTAGATGGTGACCTGTATTTGTAGGTCGCACTTTATCTGAAAACAAAAAATTTAGTTTGACAAGTGTCCGTAGATGCCCATATGCACCAGCAGGTCCCTTTTTCGTTATCAAACAATGCCTCGAAAGGTCACGTCCCTTCGAGGTGCATTGGGATGTGCGTTCGTAAATAGAAAATATTTTTCTTATCAGATTTTAGACTTCAAAACACCATTAACTCTCAAGTTTCAAATGACTTTTATCCAAAAAGATAATCTCTCGATCGATTATTTACCAAATTCAAATCCAAATTTGAAGCTGAGGTCGAGCCGATGAGCGATGACGACGACAAAGTGAGGCTTGTCTTCTTCCTGCCTCACTATCAACATAAAAAATGCTTCTATATTTAACCATGAAGAAGTTCCTTTATCCCACCAATGTAGGAGAACATTTGTTTCTCAAAGTGAAAATTCAATTTACTTTCCCTCTATTTTCTTTCCTTCATTTTCCATTCACATTTCACTAGAAGCCAACAATCCCCCACATTTATGGGGAATGGCTATTTCATTAAAAAATATACGGACAAATGTATGATCTACAAGTAAAAACTAATTGCATTTGGATAAGTAGGTTTCCTTTAAACTTGTCGCAGAACTTGTATCAAATGCACTCGATCAATTGGTAGATGCGATATCTTTGAACCATTGAACTTTGGTTTACACCTAATGGCTATTTCATAAAAAAGATTTAATTCATAAGCCTTATCCTTGTTTCCTGAAAATTGTCTTTATTATGAGAATGAGTTGAGTTAATTGATAATGTAGAATCGTCAATCACAACTTTGTTTGATCTCCTTGAACCTAAGTGACATGGCCAAAAACAGTTATTCCATACTAGAGACAAGTGACATAGTCATTTTAGCACCCTCAGGATTTCAAACATTTTATTTTTGGCTTTTTGAGTTTGAAACAATGATTTTTGAGTTGGAATATGTTTAGGAATGTTAAAAGGGTCATCCGGGAGAGTTTTGAAATTTTCAAAAGAGGTTAAGGGTGATTTTGGACCACGGAGGTTAGTCTCCATGATATGTAGTATTTCACGGAGGTTAGTCTCCACGATACGCAGTGTATCATGAAGATTAACCTCTGTGATATGCAGCGTGCCACGGAAGGCTGGTCTCCGTGATAGGCACCATGCCACGCTGCAGTGTAAAATCGTGCAGCCTTCCTTAAGGTTAAAAAAAGGCTTTTTGGTCCTTTCCTTCTCCTTAAACACCCAATCCACGACTTAAATCATTAAAAAAAACATTATTTTCCTCTTTTCAGTCAGTTAACAACGTTCAATCTTTTCTCATACTAAAGAGCAAAAGCAAGGGGTTTCTACACGAAATTCACCCTCCTAAGGCCTTAGATTCAAATTTCCTTCACAAAGCCAAGGAGTTCAGGTATGTGGGATATTCATCAATGGACCCTTTTCGCCCATTGAGTCCCAAAGTTTCCCAAAACTCTCAAGTTTAATTTATCCATTATACAGAGTTTTATGCAAACTATGAATTTTCTTGGAATATCAGTCATGTGAGCATGTTGTCCTCATAAGTTTAACACCTTCCGATGCTTATAATCATGGTTTTCATCAGCTTAGTGATATATATACTATGTTTTGGGTCTCTGAATCGTGAATTCCCTTAGAGTGTTTTAATGATGTTATTGTATTTAATGTATTACTCAATGCTGGCGGATTATGAACACCCGATACCTTGATAGTCATGCACATTTCAGATTTTCAAGTTACGAGTCATTCAGACCATGTTTGTATCATTATATTTAAATTATAAATGCATTGTTGTTTTTAAAATACCATATTTGATCAAATAAGTTATCAGTGCATGTACTAGTTTATGCTTCTATGTCAGTTCAGTTGAGAGTAGAACTTAACACCGAGTAAATTTAGGGATGAAGGCTTTCCTGCTAGTCGAGGGTGAGACCTTTAGTAGCAGTCCCTGAGTTGTAGAACTACGTAGATAGAGTAGGTATGAGAGGTATTCTTTTCATTAGAGGGTTGGCACTCTCTTAGGGTCACTTTCCAGTCGAGGGTGACACCCTAGTCCTTTGGGAGATCAGTTTAGTGGATCCATTTAATCAGTTATTCAATTTTACAGACTATTTCAGCGCATATTGTACTTGGTCTTGCATTCATTTTACATGTTTATCCATTCGTGCTTCGTACTTATATGTATTTCTGTTGTCTCTATCTCACGTACCAGTATATTCAAAGTACTGATCGTATACTCTCTTTTATGCTATGTTGTCTTAAAACATACGTTCAGATTCTTAGTTTTTCAATTTCCCTTAGTCAGTTCAGTGCCACTCAGCAGCAGTTGTGGTGAGTCCTTATCCTTCGAGGACAAGTTAATTGTATTTATTTTCAACACTTCCTCTATTTCAGTCAGTTAGAGTTAGTTGGGGGTTTTGTGTCATGACTCGAATCAGCACCTGTCTGTGACAGGTATCTCAAGTCCCACGTGGACCGGAGATCACCCCCTTCACCTAACTAGTCAACTCAACCACCTCAAGTGTCGGATAAATTCTAAATATATAATAAGATAGATCAAAATAAGGCTAACAATAGCTCAAGAAATGTCTAAACTATTTTTCACCAGAACATACCCAAGTCTACAAGTAATCAACAAATCTTCTACAATCCAAAGTCAATAAAATGTCAGGACATGCCCCCAACAATAGCCAAAAACCAAGTCTAACAAAGTCTAAGACATAGGATATAAAGACCATGAAATGAATGCCTTCCAACGTATGGAAGCTCACCACTTCAATGTCAACTCATGAACCACTCGAAAACCTGGTCACTGCGCAGGAAAAAAAGAAGAAGTTTTGATCTCTGTATCTCATGGGAATGCAGAGTTCGAAGATGGCTAGCAGTTGGAGCGCTAGCATGTAACTTGGGGATTAAGGAATAAAATAATGCCATCTTCAAAACTAAGTCAAATCATCATATGCAATAACATATATACATACATAAATAACATGCCGGGATAGGGAATAAGGCTTAGCATGAACTTTAAAAACATTAACCTAGACTGTGTAGCATAGCCGTCATAAAACAAGGCACACACGGGCTATATGGGTCCAGCTCTTCCCTAGCTGGAAGGGTCCCAGTGCGTGTAACCACATGAACCAGAGAATATTCATAAGCGTATATGCCATTATAGGGAACTCAAACCTCCCAACATTATCAAGGTGACTTAAGCACCAATGTATATAATATGGTGGACTCGAACCTCCCATTCATCTATTCATTTGAGGACTCAAACCTTTCAGTCATATAGACAACCATACCAGATAGTACGGTTTCCAGTGATAGTCTTTCGGACTCCACTTTCATGGCCCGGATACATATCCTGCTTTAAAGTCCAATTAAAACGTTCTTTACACATACACATAACTATTAATCTAATTGCTTACCAAAGGCATCCCGTTGGTATCGTCACACTAACCCCGCTTGCAAGCGTACAACATGCCATAACCATGATCGTTCAACATTGTGACTCGAACCCATTTTCTATACAAAGACATTAATTCAATTCAACATTTAGGGACTTAAACCCATTTATCCATTTGAACCATTAAGGTTACAATTCAAATCAACTTATGGACAACAAGGCTTTCATGAAATTATTTACCAATCATTTACATAATTAGGCTAATGTCTTAGTTCAAATCACAATTCAATTTAATTTATGGTCATCAAGACCATTACGAAACCATTCATCCTTCATTAACATTCTTATGCCAAGCATTAGTTCAAAACACAATTCATCATGTGACAAGACTTTTCTTATAGACACATTCACAAACAGGTTTAGGGCATACCATTATTAAACCATTATTCAAGTCAAAAACCATTAAGTTAGGATTAACCATGACCCATTAATTAATCCACAATTTCCATGCACCCACATGTGCAAAACCATTATCAAAACATGTATAAACACAATTGAATTCATAGGAGAACAATACTAACATTATGCATTCAAACCCTCAACCATGGATTTCAAAATCACCATTTATGATTCAAGAACAATGTTAAAACACATGATTATTATGAACTAACAATGAAGAAAGAGTCACAAGCCTGAGTTACGAAGATTCATGGAGAGATTTTGATCCTTAAGCCTGTAGATAACCACCTTGATGAAACCCTAGCCCAATCTTCTTGAGAGGTTTTTAGAGAGTGTTTGGCGAGTGTTTGATATTCTAAAGTGTAGAATGAGGGACCAAATAGTGTTATAAGACGTGGTGTCTTAAGGGCTTGGGGTGGAAAATATCTAAAATACCATCAGCTTAAAAGTTGTAAAAGACTTGCAGGAGGGTACGATTGGACCCCTTAAATCGTATGCACATTATACCAGTGGTACCCTTTACTAGTATATTGATTAAAAAGTTGGACACCACATTCTATCCAACATAAGACTCCTTAGCCTAACCGATACCATCACCATATGACTAGTACCCTTCAAATCATACCCTAAGAAAAATATCAAGGCTAGACACTGAACAACATACGATTTGGACCCTACCTCTCGTATTATGTACATAAGAATTGTATGATATCTTCTCATACCAAGAACAGAACTTTGAAAATATGACACTTGCCAACATACAACTAAGGTCCTAGACCCGTATCCATACCATAAGACTAGTATGGTGAGTCATACGATCATCAGAAGGCTCAAAATCAAGAAATTTTACAAGGGCCAAAACCTAGAGCATTTCAGTCTCCCCCCTTAGGATCGTTCGACATCGAATAATGAATAGAGGCACTACAAGCACGATTAACCCCAAACGTCTCTACTCTTACATTTAAGACAGAAAACAAACACCAAGAGATTCACAGTTTATCATCAATAAAGATGGAGGACAAAGAGGTTAAGAGCAACACATACCTTAAGAATGAATTTTTGAAATCGAGACTAGGAATGGATACTTGGACTTCATATCCTCCTCGGCCTCCCAAGTAGATTTCTCGGACTTTTTGATAGATACTCAGGACTAAAACCAAAATACACAACCACAAATGGGGTCACATAAGAGAGAGAGGACCCTGAATTAAGTAAATAGTACATATCACGAGAAAAGAGTTTCAACATACCAGTAATAATATTCAGAGATGCCGCAGACTCCTGATGAGTAGTGAGAGCATAAAGGCGGTTTCGACCAGTTCCGGAGCCAAAAGTAGCACCCTTTTGTGCAGGAGCTGAAGAAGAGGCAACATGAATCTTGTTTTCCCCAGGAGGAACTCTAGAGGGATAATCCCACTGCATATGACCAATCTAACCATACGTAAAACATCAGTTCCTCTCTTTTTCACACTGGCTACGATGACACTGGCGACGATGATGCTGGCCATAGAATCTGCAAGGAGGGTAGGATGGTACAGACAGGGCCCTGGGCACCCTATTCCCTAGAAGAATCACCACTCTGAAAACATCTGTCACCAGATGGCTTTGGGTAGGGAGCACTAGTTATCGAATAGGAGTTAGGAATCCCCCAGATTTTCTTCGTAGGCTACTTCCCACTCTATTGTTGCCTCCCGCTCTATTCTGAAAATTGAGACCTCTTACTCTGCCTTTCACCAATCTCAGCCTATTTTTTTTCTCTTTTTTAACCTATTGCATATACATAATCAATCTGGAGATGTCCATGTCCTTGATCAACAAGGTAGTTTTACTCTCAAGAATTAACTTAGAAGACAATCCCAAAGCAAACTTTCTCATCTGAGCCCTCATATTAGATACCAATTCAGGAGCATACCGAGACAACTGATGGAATTTTAAGGCATACTCCTTGACTGTCATTCTCCCTTGCTTCAAGTTAATAAATTCTTTTGCCTTTGCCTCTCTCAGATCCTAAGGAAAGAAGCGGTCTAGAAACACACTAGAAAAATCATCCCACAAAGCAGAACCAACATCCTCACCTCTCAACTATTCCCACTCTTTGTACCACTGGTACGCCACATCTTTCAATTGGTACGCAGCAAACTCTACGTCCTTAACCTCCAAATCCTAAATAACCTAAAAGATCTTCTCAATCTCATTAATAAAGCTATAAGTATCCTCCTCAACCCTTGTAATAGTAAATATCGGATGATACAACCTCATAAATTAGACAACTCTAGTGGCTCCAGATTAACCCATAGCAGTAGTAGAACCCGACTATTGCGATTGAGATATCACTAACTGAGTCCACAGGGTAATAAAGCGATGAAACTCAATATTTGTAACCTCCTCAGAAGGCGACTGAGTATGAGTGTCACCCTTAGAAGTAGGATTAGTGGGGACAGGTGGAACCCTATGAGGACAGTTAGATGCAACGACCCTTGATAGGGTCTGGAGCCCAGAAGTTGGAAGTGCTCCATCCACATTGTCCTCGGATGAGACAAAAGAGTTTGCATGAACATCAGATCTTCTTGGTGGCATGATCTGAAAGACAAGCAAACGGAAATCAGAAGAATCCAAGACCTTAGACTCTATAGCTCAAAAATAAGATAACAAGAAAAGGAAACATTCCTAAATGTCTTATAGCTCTCTCTTGTAAGTGTGGCGTGCTACATACCTATAACAAAAACTCTACTTGACACGACTTTGTGGACATCGAATTGACCATGAAACCTAGGCTCTGATACTAACTTTATCATAACCCAACAAGGGTCTGGCCATGCCGGGTATCTCAAGTCCCAAATGGATCGGAGATCATCCTTTCACCTAACTAGTCAACTCAACCACCTCAAGTGTCGAGTGAATTTGAAACATATAATAAGATAGAGAAAAATATGGCTAACAATAGCTAAAGAAATATCTAAACCATTTGTCACCACAAAACACCCAGTCCACAGTAATCCACAAAGCCTCTACAATTCAAAGTCAATAAAATATTGAGATATACCCCCGCCAATATCCAAAAAACCAAGTCTAACAAAGTCTAAGACATAGGATATAAAGACCATGAAATGAATGTCTTCCGAAGTATGAAATCTCACCACTTCAATGTCAACTCATGAACCACTTGAATACCTGGTCACTGCGCAAGAAAAAAGAAGAAGTTTTGATCCCTGTATCACATAGAGATACAACATTCGAAGATGGTTAGCGGTTGGGGTGCTATCATGTAACTCAGGGATAAAGTAATAAAATAATGCGATTATCAACACCAAGTCAAATCATTATTTGCAATCACATGTATATATACATATATGTCGTGTCGGTAAACAAGGCTTAGCTTAAACTTTGAAAATATTAACCTGCGCTGTGTAGCATAATCGTCATAAAATAAGGCACCCACGAGATATATGGGTCCAGCTCTCCCCTAAATGAAAAGGCCCCAGTGCGTGTAGCTGCACGAACCAGAGAATATCCATAACCATATATACAATTACGGGGGACTCGAACCTCCTTACAAAATCAAGGTGACTTAAGCACCAATGTATACAATATGGTGGACTCAAACTTTCCATTTATATATTCATTCAGGGGACTCAAACCTTCCAATCATATAGACACCTGCACCGGCTAGCGCAGTTTCTAGTGTTAGTCCTTCGGACTCCACTTTCACGGCCTAGCTACACATTGTGCTTTAAAGCACAATTAAAATATTCTTTACACATACACACAACCATTAGTCTAATTTCTTACCAAAGGCATCCCATTGATATCATTACACCAACCCCACTAGATATGCCATAACCATTATCATTCAACATTAGGACTCAAACCCATTGTCTATATAAAGACATTTTCAATTCAACATTTAGAAACTCGAACCTATTTAACCATTTAAACCACCAAGGTTATAATTCAAATCAATTTATGGCCAACAAGGCCTTCATGAAACCATTTACCAACCATTTACATAATTAGTCCAATGACTTAGTTCAAATCACAATTCAATTTAATTTATGGTTATCAAGACCTTTACAAAACCATTCATCCTTTATTAAAATTCTTATTCCAAGCATTAGTTCAAAACATAATTCATCATGTGACAATACTTTTCTCATAGATATTTTCACAAACAGGCTGAGGGCATACTATTATCAAACCATTATTCAAGTAAAAAACCATCTAGTTAGGGTTAACCATGACCCATTTATTAATCCACAATTCCCATGCTCCTACATATGTAAAACCATCATCAAAGCATGTATAAAAACAAGTGAAATCATGAGAGAACAATACTTTACATTATGTATTCAAACCCTCAATCATGTATTCCAAAACCACCATTTAGTTTTCTTGCTCTCGCTTCTTCATCTGCGCTTATCAAGACAACTTTGCTCTTTGGGAGATGAAAGGGCGGTGATTCAAGAAAAATGTTTAAAACACATGATTTTTATGAACTAACAATGAAGAAAGAGTTACATACTTGAGTTATGAAGATCCATGGAGATATTTCGATCCTTAAGCCTCTATATGTCCACCTTGATAAAACTCCAGCCCAATCTTCTTGAGAGATTTTAGAGAGTGTTTAGGGTGTGTTTTGATATTATAAAGTGCAGAATGAGGGACCAAATAGTGTTATAAGAGTGGTTTCTTAAGGGATTGGGGCGGAAAATATCTAAAATACCGTTAGCTTAAAAGTTGTAAAAGACTCGCAGGCGGGTACGGTTGGACCCCTCAATTTGTATGCTCATCGTATGAGTGGTACCCTCTACTCGTATCTTGATTAAAAAGTTGGACCCTACATTTTTTCCAATATATGACTCCTTATCCTAACTTGTACCATCACCATACGACTAATACCCTTCAAGTCGTATCCTAAACAGAATATCAAGGCTAGACACTAAACAACATATGGTTAGACCCTACCTTTTGTATTATGTACTTATAACTCGTATGATGTCTTCTCATACCAAGAAAAGAACTTAGACAATATCACACTGACCAACATATGACTAGGGTCCTAGACCCGTATCCATACCATACAACTAGTATGGTGAGTCGTACGATCAACAGAAGAATCAAACTCAAGAAATTTTGCAAGGGCAAAAGCTTGGGGCATTTCAGTTTATCCCATTAACTCCCCATGTTTTAGAGGCTTTTAGATAGTTAGACTTGTTTTTATTTGGGTATTGTTTCAGTATTATATCTTGTCAGAGTTTTTATCTGTTTAGCTTTTGCATATGATGCTTTATTATTACTTTATTCAATGCTCACATCATGGTTTAGTTTGGGTTCTCTTGTGGCCTTAAGCACCGTGTTACAACTAAGGAGTAGTCTAGGATCATGATATTTTTCCTACAATATATTTCATTCTTATTTATTATAATTTTCTTCAAAACAAACATACACTTAAACCCATTTATTAATGAGAAGTGTTGTAGACACTAAGTTCTTCCTAATAGTAAGGACATGAAGAACATTGTTGAGAGTTAACACCTTGTTGGAAGTTATTTTTAGGAATATCTTTCCGCTCCCTTCGACCTTAGTTGTTGAATTATTTTCCATGAAGATAACTTTTTAGGGATCAGTGATATCATAAGTAGCAAAAGCTTCTTTGTTCGCACAAATATATCTACTGCCTCCTGAATTAAATCACCATTCATTTGAATTTTTAACTAGATTGCATTCAGTGATCGTAGCACAAATATTTCTGTGCCTTCAATTACTTTCAACATATTTATCTGATTTCATTTCTTGTTCTTAATCAGAACGTGACAAATTAGAGCTTTGCGTCCAACACCACTCTAATTATAGCACTTGCCTTTGAAAGTTTTCTTATTCTACTCTTTCTCTTGTCCAGTAGACTTCTTCTACTTCTTGTTATTTAGAGCACCATCCTTAATAGGATTTGAAACCATCATTGATGATTTCTCCTTCAACTCATTATCCCCTTCTATCTTGAGATGAATCACAAGATCTTCCAAACCATAAAATTGATTTTCGACCATTCCTTCTTTAAAAATATGAGGATCTTTACTTGTGAACCTTTTCATTTCAAGTTTGGTCATTCAAAAGAACATCATTTGCAGCCCTTTTTTGAAGTTCATATAGAAAAATTTTCTAATTTCTCTGACGATTCCATTGCTAGAGCGATATATGAAGGGCTTAATGTCACAATATCTATTGTCGTTGGGATAACGCCTTTAAAAATCAAATTAATTTGCTATTCTGTTTCATTTGTCATTTACCTATCAAGCTTTGACAATTAATTTAGTATTCCAGAATACTAACAATAAAGACTTAATCTTTAAGCGACTTGTTTTTAGTGAATAGTGAAGTTTTTATGTCTTCAAATCGTCAATCGAATGTACTTTGAAACCTAAAGAAGTTCTTATGCTCTTCAAATCAGAATTAAATTTAAACAGAGTGAAACTCATGGTTTTTAAACTCCAAAAATCAATACAGAGAATTCAATGAATCGATGAAGTTTTTATATTCTTCGAATCGAATTTCATTTCTTGATAAAGTTTTTATATTCGTTAAGCCGAGGGAGTAGAAATTAGAAGATTTAGTCTCCACAAAATCAAACCCTATACAGATATAACAACTAATTTATAATTTTCCTATGATTTTTGTTTACGAAATTTAGTAAAATTTGTATTTATTCAATAAAAACTTCAAAAATATGTTCAAACTAAAGTATGAATAATCAGATGAAGGTTGAGCTCTGTATTCATAACTTTAAATTTCAATAATAAGTTCAACCCAACTTACAAACAACAACAAAATGAAGTTCAAATTATTTTCTGAAAAATATCAAAATCAAATGTTTAGAGAGGAATGAAAATTTGAAGATTCAAGTCCACCAATTCACGTTGTGTCCTTAAGGAAATTATTCCTCTCAAGTACCCGTGGTTATGGAATATATCCTCCTAAGATAAATGAATCACTTCAACAGAATAATGGTACCTCAAACTTTATCGAACTATGAATGCACTCAATGATTTGTATATCACACTTAAGATTTTAAGAAGAGGATGTTTTCCACTTCAAAATTTTGTCACTATACCTGTGGAAAAATTAAGTATTTATAGAAAAGATTATGCTTCAGAAAGGAAGCAATGGTTCTGAAAAAAATTGCATTGTTTTAGGTTGTCGAGCCTCCTTCAGCCCCATCTATGTCTGCAGGTCACACTTTCTCCAACCAAAAGCAGAAAGTTTAGTCCGACATGTGTTCCAACCTATGCTAGCATTTGCATTCGTGGATACCCATATGCACTTTTAGATCCCTTTTCAGTTATCAAATAGTGCCTTGAAGGATCGCGTCCCTTTGAGGTGCGTTATGATGCGTGTCTGCAAATGCTCGTATGCATCCTCACATGGGTAATATTTTTCGTATTGAATTTTTGAATTAAATTCAAAATCAAAACCAAAATCGAGCAAGCGATGACGACTATGCGAGGCTTGTATTCTTCTTGTCTCACTATCCACATGAAAGAATACTTTTATATTTAAGCATGAAGAAGTTCCTTTTTTTTGCCTATGTGGGAGAACACTTCTTTCTTAAAGTGGAAACTCAATTCATATTCCCACCATTTTCTATTCACATTTTACTAGAATCCGACAAAATCTGAATATACATTTTACACATTTGTAAATATTTGGAGTCTTTATCCTATTTTGTCACTGGAACATGGATGCAACATCCCAAGAGATGAGCCTATTTAAAAAATTCCCAAAAGAAGAAAAAAAAAAAAGAAAAAAAAAAAAAAAAAAAAGGAAAGACAAAAATTCTCCAAAGCAGTATAAAGAAACAGACAAAAATTCTCCAAAGCAGTATAAAGAAACAACCACAAAAAAAATAAAGAACGAAAAATAAAAGAATAAAATAATAACCGACTTTCACCTATGTGGGAGAACACTTCTTTTTTAAAATGAAAAGTCAATTTATATTCCCTCCATTTTGCATTCACATTTCACTAGAATCCAACAAAATCTGAATATATATTTTACACATTTATAAATATTTGGGGTCTTATCCTATTTCCTATTTTGTCACGAGGACATGGATGCAACATCCCCAAGAGATAAACCTATTTTGAAAATTCTCGAAAGCAGAAGATAGAAACAGCCACAAAAAATAATAAAGAAAGAAAAACAAAAATTCTCCAAAGCAGTATAGAGAAACAGCAGCCAAAAAAAATAAAGAAAGAAAGACAAAAAAACAAAACAATATGCAACTGCGCTGAGATTGAACCCAAAATATCTAGTTCCGTAGACCAGCACCTTATCCATTGGGCCATGTAGTCGTTGTTGGCAGAATCTACGCAATATCATTATAGTCCTGGATAGACATTTGGAAAATACTTGAAATTATTTGATTGATCAAAATATTTCCTATAAAAATATTTATGTACCAAGCAATAGAAAAATAAAATTAGATTAATTTATTTTCAAAAAAATATATATTTTGTGAAAAATATTATTCATTCGTACCAAACCCACCTTTAGTCTAAAACATTTTTCCCTAGAGGAAAATTTAGACATTCATAAACGTGGTGGGTAAGATATTCTCCACGAAGAATATTTTTTTAATTTTAAGAAATTAGTAGTTTTCTTATTTATCTTAGTAGAATCTATGTCTATATATATATCTATATCTATATATATTATAAAGCAGAGGACGAAGTACAAGAAGAAGCCACATGGCAAGCTTTGGTTAAGCCACTTGGCAATTTTTAGGACAAAACTATTAAGTTTGTAATAAAAATTTATATTAAAGAATATTTAAAAATTAAATTTAAAAATAAAAGAGGGAAAAAAAAGACTCCTAACTAAGATCTAAAAGTATTTGAATTTGAAAATATATTATCCATTACAAAAAATTATTAGCTAATAAATAGAAACGTACTGCATAAAAATTCAAAATCAAACTCTTACTATTTTATAAACTTATTTCTTTCATAGTATAAAATGTATTTAAATTCATTTGATTATATATTAATGAAATATAAAAATATAATAAAAATAGATATAAAATAATATATGGGTTGCATCAGGAGTAATAATATGCAGTATTATTTGGTAACAATTGATGTCAAAAAATTCTCTTAAAGTATATAATAATAAAATATCTAATAGGATAAATTTAAAATTGTTAGATGAGACTTGAGGATAGTTAAAGTATAAAACAATGCACGTTGTTGTAGAGAATTGTTAGGAGTGTTTGAGTTATTAATTTTAAAATTCAAAACAATAAAATGCATTTAGTTAAGGTTGTGGAGAATTTGCAAAAGTGATTTAATGCCTCTTTTTCGGATAAATGTGGTATCTCTAACTTATAAATTTACAGTTTTCATTTTATTTGATTATCTTCTTCACTTGCTAATCTTCAGGTTATTTATCTCTCTGTTTTTCTTTTACTTTTTTTTTAAATGCTCTTTCTATTTTTTGTCCTTCGTTTGGTGTGTACGTTTCTGTATAACAACGTAAAGATGTTTTGGCCTCACTTCTATCATGTATGTTTTTTATAATTTTCAGAAATTTTATTTTTGTTTTGCAGTAAAAAAATAATTTTGATATATCATGATTCTTAATGACGGCTCCTTCAATATAGGTAATTTTAAAATATTATATTTTTGCAGGAGGTATATGCACTCCTAATCTCAGAATTTTTTATTTTTGTTTTGCAGTAAAAAACATTTTTGATATATCGTGATTCTTAATGTCGGCTCCTTTAACATGGGTAATTTTAAAATATTATATTTTTGCAGGAAGTATATGCACTCCTAATCTCAACATTTTATTATTTCTGAACTTCTAACTTTAAATATATTTGCTTATGCCATCACAATTAATTTACAACGAAAAAAAATAATTCATTATTATTCTCATTCGTTAAATATCTAACTCAAAATTTGTCTAAATGTACATTCAATGTAGGTTTGATTTCAAAGGTATTGTTGTCTCGGTCAATGGCTTTGGGATGACATTATTATATATCACCATCATGTGATTATACATAGTACATGAAAATAACAAATAAAGAAATATAGTTGTAGTATTAGTACATAGTAATAGTAGCAGTAAGTAATATTTTATATTTCAATACATTTGATTAAATAATAAATTGAAAATTAAATGAATTTTTTGAAATTTCTAAAATCTTATCCTCTTTGTATACTATATTGCATTTTTTATATTCTTCATTTATAGAAAAATATTTTTCATTTAACAATTTTTTTTATATGTAGGAAGGATATGACTTTATCTTTATCTTCCTCTATAAATGTAAATGAAAAGGAACAAATTCACACTAATTAGCCAAGTGATAACCTATTAAGAAGCCACGTGACAACTTTAGGACAAGATTAATAATATTGTAATAAAAAATTTTAAATTAAAAGATAAAATATGTTTAAATTTAAAAATATTAGTCTATTTGAAGAAAAAAGATTCTCAATAACTTTAAACTAGAAGTATATAGGTAAGAGTTCTAAATAAACTCTAATAATTTCATAATAAATATAATAATAATAAAAATAATAATAATAATAATAATAATAATAATAATAATAATAAATAGTATTAGTAATAGTAGTACATGCCAGTCTGCCAGATGTTAGTATTAATAATAAATAATAATAAAAATAATATAGTAGTAATACATGTCATTGTATTAGTAGTAGATTATGTTTGAATTGTTTCGACAAAAAAAAAGATTATGTTTGAATCCATAGTATAATAATAATAATAATGTTAACAATATTAATAATAATTAATAATAACAATAATAATAATAATATTGGGTAATATATTATATTTTAGTACATTTGATTAAATGTTAAATGAAAGATAAAATATAATAATAATAATAATAATAATAATAATAATAATAATAATAATCATCTCATTTGTTCTAAGTTTTTATCTCCATTCAAATATATACATTATTAGGTAAATAAAGACATCATATTTTAAAAAAGTAAGGATAAGAAAGAATAACAAACTAATTTATTTTAAATAAATTTATATGATATTAGAAATTTAAATTTGAATGAAATTCAAATTAATGTAAAAATATGGAGAGTCCTAATGTGTTGGGTCATGACCACACGTTTTTAGGATTCAAGATTTATCTTTTAACTTGAATTTAAATATGTTAATTTATGTAAACTTTATTTTTAAGTTTAATAACTAATAATTAATACAAAAATGTGATTTTTTTTTTAAAAAAGAAGAAGAAGGTTTTGTACATGCATTAAAATATTCAAGTGATAACTCTTGAGAAGCCACGTGACAACTTTAGAAAAATGTTAGTAATATTGTAACAAAAATTTTAAATTAAAAGATAAAAGATATTTAAATTTAAAAATATTAGGCTTTTTCAAGAAAACAACAATCTTATTAACTCTAAACTAGAAATCTATTGGAAAAGAATCCTAAATAAACTCTAACTATTTCATCATCATCATCATCATCATCATCATCATCATCATCATCATCATCATCATAATAATAATAATAATAATAATTATTATTATTATAAATAGTAATAGTAACAATAATAGTACATGCCTGATTTTAGTAGTAACAGCAGTAAATAATAATAAATAATAATAATAAGAATATATTGATAGTAGTAGTATGTATGTATGTATTGATAGTAGTAGTGGGTAGTAGATTATATTTTAATACATTTAACTAAATGTTAAATGAAAGATAAAATATAATAATAATAATAATAATAAAAAGAAGAAGAAGAATATTATTAATAATAATAATAAGAAGAAGAATAACCTCATTGATTTAAAATTATTTTAACCTCATTGATTTAAAATTATTTTCTCAATTCAAATATATAAATTCATGGTTGAAGAGTTCTAAATAGACTTTCACTCTTTCATAAATTTATCTCTTTTGAAATTTAAGTTATATAGTATATATAAATATAATTTATTTAAATATTAAATTAAATCTGAAACAACAACAACAACAACAACAACAACAACAACAACAATAATAATAATAATAATAATAATAATAATAATAAATTATAGTTTTAAGGAAACATGCAAAAAAATTGGGTCGTTATAGTTTTGTGTTAATGATAAATTTATCATTGAATCTTTTAAAAAAACATGCAAAAAAATGTTAAGCTATCAAAAGATAATTAGATCAATAAATTTTTAAATTTAAATTAAAAATAATTATAAAATAAAATTACATATTAGATATATTTAGTTGTCATATTAGAAAGTTCTAATTGGACTCTTATCAAGTTTTGAATTGAAATATTAAGTATTTGAGTTTGAAATTTATTATCATTTTAATAAAAATATTTTCATTATTTTAAAAATAGAAATTCATAATTAAAGAGTTCTAATAGATATTTGCTATTTCAAACTTATCTCTTTAAAATTTAAATGCTAAAATATATATTTAAATATAATCATAACTTATCTACACCAAATATAATGATATTATTATTATTATTATTATTATTATTATTATTATTATTGATAAATATAAATAATATATATTTGCGTGTGTATCTAAAATTTATCCTTACTTGCGAATATTTTAATATTTAAAAAATAAATTAAAATTTAATAATTAAATTCATCATATATATCTACTTGAGATAAGTTTATGTATCTAAGTTGTCAACTTATTTTTATAAAAAAAAAATTAACAAACAAACAAAATAAAGAAAGAAAGGAAAGAAAATAAAACAAGAGAAAATAAAATTT
>NC_061115.1:184572975-184587132 GCF_002878395.1 Capsicum annuum | reverse complement strand
AGAAATAAATTAAATTTCAAGAATTTAAAAAATATTTATTTATACCTTAAAAACAAATAGTACGTAAAGATATTAATCAGATTGGTAAGTTATTTACAAGTATAAATAACACGTAACTATAAGTATGGACAAAATTAGAAAACAAGTTACAATTATAGTGTAGAAATTTGAAAAGTGTAACTTTATCTTTAGATAAAAAAGTATTTTTAACTATAATAAGTCGAGTCTTAAATAATATATACAATGTAACTAAAATTTTGATAAATAAATTTTCATAAATAATGGTTTGTTTTGAAATAAGCAAGAACATGGATTTCAAAATACAAGAGAAAAAGAGTATTTTTAGTAGAAAAAAATGTAAAGAGGGAGGGTGAGGGTGTGGGGGTTATATTTTGAACAAATTTTGAGAATATAATATAGTAATTAGATAATACATATTTTACTATCGATAAATTTTAAATTGAAAATATGTGAATAATAGAATAATTTATTTTTTAAAAAAAATTAAGTAAACAAAATTAATATATCTATTTCATATTAATCAAAAGTCCACTAAATAACTACATTAAACCAAGTGATAAGTTATTTAAAAATTGATATTAACAAGTTAGTAAATTTAAATAGCAAACGACATAATAAATAGAATATGAAATATAAAAGTTTACAGTATCTTATGATTCATTATCACTATATGTGTAGTTTTGGCTATGGAATGATGGGGAAAGAGGGAAGGGGGTGGTATTTTATTGAGAAACAATGTGATAATTAAATTTTGTTTTAAGGAAAAATATGATCGAACATCACAATTTTAAAAAATTAAAAATAAAATTTTTATCCGTGCATCGTGCGGGTACGCATACTAGTATATAATATAAAGCAGAAGACGAAACACCATAATTAGCCAAGTGGTAGCATGAAATATTGCCAAGTGTACAGATTTAGAACAAGACTAATAATATTTTAATAAAAATTTTGAATTAAAAAATTAGAGATATTTGAATTTGAAAAAACTAGGCTTTTTAAGAAAAGATTATCATTAGATTGAACACAACAACAACAACAACAACAACAACAACACCAAAAACACCACGATGAGATCATAGCACGACATGTTGGCTATCACATCGATGCCATTGATGCATTGCGTCGACCTGTGCGTCGGTAATTCAATTTTCAGTCATTAAAAGACTGCGTTCTTGGGGGTACTTAGGTCTTTTTCCCTCTACTCTCATCCCCCAAAACACGAAATTAAACTCCCTATAGAGCAAATATAGTCATTTTTCTCAAATTTGCTCAAGAACAAAATCCTAGAAGATCCACTTTCAAATCAAGAACTCAAGATTCAACCATAAGATTTTAGAAAATTTTCAATAAAGGTATGTAAAGTGCTCATCCAAGGGTTTCTTCCACCCTTGGAGTCCAAGAATCTCTTGTGAACTTCAAGTAATTAATTTTTTGATTTTCATGGTTGGAATTAAAGTGTATCCATGATTGCTATTTGGATTAAGTTTCTAATTCATGATATATATATATATATATATATCATGTGAAATTAATCATTATGTGTGTAGATTCATGTGAATCCATGATAAACCCTTGACTTGTGAAATTAGAGATGAATTATGATGCTCACTTGTTGTTCAATACTATGTGCATATACTATGCTCACCATGTGCTTGATAAATTATCCAAGTGAACTATTAAGAGAATGAAATCATGTTAAGATAGTTTATGTGTAAGTTATATCATGCAAGTATTTGTCAAAATGCCCTAATGAATGAATGATGATCAAGTTCATAGTTTACATGTTTCATGTTATGCCATGTCTCTTAATTTATGCTATCGAGTACTGGGGTTTACTTGTACCCGATAATTTAGCTGATTACCTAGAGTCATGGTCAGTCATAGAATAGTATCAGTCACGACACGATTAGTAGTACTCTCAGTCAGTTACAGAACTCAGGAAAACTCAGTAGAATCCATATTAGTCCAGTCTAATTCAGTATCCAATTCAGACCTCGGTAAACTCAGCCAACTAACAGAATTTAGTAGTATTTTATCAGTCAACGAAACTTAGTGAACTCAGTTCAGTTCAGCTAAACAGTAATCTCAATAACCATTCAGTCCAGCCTAGTACGGACTAGAAATCAGTTCAGTGTCTATTCAGTTGGGAGTAGGATTCAACATCGAGTTAACCCAGGGATGAGGGCATTCCTATCAGCAGAGGGTTTGACCCTTAGCAGCAATCCCTGTATTACAGAACTACGTAGCCAGCGTAGGTTGAGGTATCTTTCTGCCAGACATTGTAAGGGTTGATACTTCTCATCCGAGTTATCCTGCCAACGAGGGTTGACGAAAGAGCTTCTATCAGAGAGGTTTAAATCATAGCTTGTCCTTACCCATAAAACGATATTGACACCCTTACAATAGGGGTTATAGGCTGGACCCCAAATCCTGTTAGAGAAGGGGCATGTCGGTTAGATAATTACCTCCCACAGTCTCAGTTCCAGTCTCAATCTCAGAATAGAGCTCAGTTCAGTTCTACAGATTCAGGACTATTAGACATAGTCACTTAACTCAGTACGAAACTCAGTATGGTTCCACGATATTTAAACCTGTCAGATATAGTTATTTAGATAATTAGTAATACAGTATTCGTAAACTCAGATATCGATTATCAGTATTTTGAATCAGTACTCAGTATTAGCATGATCTAAGTTACAATTTACGTATTTATGCATGTACTCTTACTTAGTTATACTCATGTTATTCAGTTATTATTGTGCATGCATATGAACCCATGTATATCAGCCTACCTCACGTAGCATACCAGTACATTCAAAGTACTGATTCATTCTTTTCTTTATGATATGATGTCTTATATCACAGGTTCAGATGCACAGGATCTAGAGCACCCTTAGAAGTTCAGATTCTCAGATTTCAGACTAGTGGTGAGTCCTTATAGTTCGAGGACATGCTTATTATTTATAGTACTTCAGTTTTACTTTAATAGATGGAGTTAGTTGTGGACTTGTCCCATCAACTCTATAGTTTAGACAGTTAAAGGCTTTTTCAGACTAGAGTATTTTCAGACGGTTGTTCAGTTTTTCAGTACTTATATTCAGTTTTGGTATTTTGATACCACATTCAGTTTTATTTATAGATTTGAACCTTATGGCATATGTTTCCGCCTATTTATCCAATTATTACAGTATCTATTACACAGTTACTACAGCAGGTAACAGTCATGGGTTAGCTTATGTAACATCTAGGGTACAGACTCGGGGCATTACAAACTTGGTATTAGAGCCGAAGGTTCAACAATTTCCTAGGAAGTCTAAAAGCCGCATGTAGTAGAGTCTTGTGCATGGGTGTGTTGTGCGCCACACTTATCGACAAAAAGCTACGAGATGTTTTAGGAAAAGTTTATCTTCTTTCAGTATTCATGTCATGTGAGTGAGCATGAGCTCCAGTTACATTCTCTTTCTAATCCTAGCTTTTCTTCCGTTTATAGAATATGCCTCCAAAGAGGACTCAGGGAAGAGGAACGGGAGATCAGTCAGCCCTTCAGCCCATCCATCCAGATCCTTTGGATGAGCATGTCTCCCACACAGAGTGTAGAGCAGCCTTCACCACCCTAGCTCATTCTGTGGCAGCCTAGAATAAACGTCCATCTGTGGTTCCAGCCAATCCAGTGGCTAATACTGTTGCTGCCAGGATTCAGGACTTCACTGAATAAATACTCTATTATTTACTGGGTCTAAGTCAGATAACAACCCTCAGGAATTTCTTGATTAGGTGCAGAATATTATCGGTATTATGAGGGTGACTGCTATTGAGAACGCTGAGTTGGCCGCATATCAGTTACAGGATGTCGCTCACTCATGGTTCAAATAGTGGAAGGCATAGAGGGCCGCAGATATAGGGTCTATAGAATGGGAAGAGTTTGCAGTTGCTTTTCTGGATAGGTTCTTCCCACTAGAGTTAAAGAAAACGAAGGTTTTGGAGTTTATAAACCTGAAGCTAGGCAATATGATAGTGCAAAATTATTCTCTTAAGTTTACTCAGTTAGCCAGATATGTGTTGTAGCAGATAGAAGAGCGAAGATGAGTAAGTTTGTTCATGGGTGTCTAGCAGCATGGTCAAGAAGTGTAAGACTATAATGCTTATTGAGGAGATGGATATAGACCATAATGCTTATTGAGGAGATGGATATAGCCAGGCTCATGGTCCATTCTCAGAAGATAGAGGAGGCCAAAAATAAAGAGAAAGAGGGGGAGAATAAGAGAGCAAGAATAAGTAGTTTCAATTTCACTCAGCCTAAGTCAGAGGGTGGGAATCGTTCTCAATTCTGACTAAAATTCTTAGTTCAAGCTTCTTCCTCAGGCAGTGCTTCAGTGCTAAAATTTAGAGATGGCAACCGAGACAGGGCATCAGGCCCTAAACCTCAGGGCAGTGTTAGCAGTGCCCGAACCAATCTTCTTTGCCAGAAGTATGGCAGAAACCACCAGGGTATCTGTAGAGCTGACAACGATGTGTGTTTCAGATATGGCAAGCCAGGACATAAAGTCAGATAATGTCCTCAGGTTGGTTCGCAGAGTCAGCATAACCGCCCCCAACTCAGTCGGTCGGTTGAATTAGTAAGGTGCCTCTTCCAGTACCACCAGTGGGCAATGCCTAAATAGAATCTATGGTTTTCAATCCCGACAAGATCAGGAAAGTTCTCCTATTGTGGTTACTGGTACGTTACATATTTTTCATTTGCATGTTTATGCTTTCCTAGATTCAGGAGCTTCTTTGTCCTTTGTTACTCCATATATAGTAGTTGATTTCGGAGTCAATCTCAAAATTCTAGCAGAGACCTTCTCAGTTTCTATCCTAGTTTCTATCCCAGTGGGTAAATCTATCATAGACCGGCGGGTATACAGGAACTATCCGATTATTATATCTCAGAAAGTCGCTTCAGTAGATTTAGTCGAATTAGAAATGACTAATTTTGATGTCATTCTTGACATGGATTGGCTTATTCCTGCTATGCCTCATTCGACTACAGAAATAGAATTGTCCAGTTTTAATTTCTGAATGAACCCGTCCTAGAGTAGAAAGGTAGTACTTTAGCACTTAGGGGTCAACTTATTTCTTACCTTCGGGCTAGAAAGATGATATCTAAGGGATATGTCTACAATCTCGTTCGATTCCAGGACTCTAGTTCAGAAACCCCTACTCTTGAATCAATATCAGTAGTATGTGAATTCCCAGATGTGTTTCTCAAAGATCTTTCCAGAGTTTCTCCCAAAAGGGAAATTGATTTTGGAATTGATCTTCTCTCAGATACTCAGCCCATCTCTATTCCACTATACAGGATGGCTCCAGCAGAACTAAGAAAATTAAAAAAATAGTTAAAGAATCTCTTAGATACGAGATTTATCAGATTTAGTGTATCCCCATGGGGCACACCAATTTTATTCGTGCATAAGAAAGATGGTTCTCTCAGAATGTACATAGATTACCGTCAGTTAAATAAAGTTACAATCAAGAACAAGTATCCACTCCCTAGAATCGATGCCTTGTTTAACCAACTTTAGGGTGCCAGTTATTTCTCTAAGATAGACCTCAGATCAGGCTATCATCAGCTCAGAGTCAGGGAAAGTGACATCCTAAAAATAGCTTTTTCGAACTCGGTACGGTCACTTTAAATTTTTAGTCATGTCTTTTGGCCTTACCAATGGTCCAGCAGCCTTTATGGACTTAATAAACCATGTGTTCAAGTAGTACTTGGACATGTTCGTCATAGTCTTCATAGATGACATTCTTGTTTACTCTCGTAGTGAATAGGATCATGCAGACCATCTCAAAATAGTATTGCAGACTCTTAGAAACCATCAGCTATTCGCCAAATTTAGTAAGTGCGAATTTTGGCTAAGGTCAGTAGCATTACTTGGCCATATAATTCCAGGTGATGGCATTAGAGTTGATACCCAAAAGATTGAAGCAGTGAGAAACTAGTCCAGGACCATCTCTCCGTCAGATATCAAGTGTTTCTTGAGTTTGGCTGGTTATTACCGACAGTTTGTTGAGGGATTTTTATCTATTGCATCCCCTATGTCCAGATTGACTCAGAAGAAAGTCAAGTTCTAGTGGTCAGATTCTTGTGATAAGAGTTTTTAGGAGTTGAAGACTCGACTCACCACAGCTTTAGTTTTGAACCTACCAGATGGTTCCGATGATTTTGTTGTGTACTGTGACACTTCTAGAGTTGGATTGGGTTGTGTTCTGATGTAGAGAGGTAAGGTCATAGCCTATGACTCTAGACAACTTAAGCCCTATGAGAAGAACTATCCTACTCATGATCTTGAGTTAGTAGCAGTAGTTTTTGCCTTAAAGATTTGGAGGCATTACTTGTATGGTGTGTACGCTGATGTGTTCACTGATCATAAGAGCCTGCAGTATGTGTTCTCCCAGAAAGACCTCAACCTCCGTCAGAGAAGGTGGTTGGAATTGTTGGAAGACTATGATATGAGCGTTCTGTATCTTTCGACAAGGCCAATGTAGTGGTTGACGCTCTTAGTAGAATGTCTATAGGTAGTGTTACCTATGTTGAGAACAGTAAGAAGAAGTTAGCTCAGAAAATTCATCAACTAGCTCGACTAGGTATTCGATTAATCGATTCAACAGAAGGTAGTGTGTGGGTGCAGAGTAGCTCAGAATTATCCCTAGTTTTTGAAGTGAAGAAAAAGCAGGATAGGGATCCCAGTATAGTCCAGTTGAAAGAATCAGTCAGAAATTAGAAGGTAGAGGTTTTCTCCCAAGGGGGAGATGGTGTTTTGCATTGTCAAAGTCATCTGTGTGTGCCAGGTGTAGATGACTTGAGGTAGCAAATTCTTGCAGAGGCGCATGGTGCGTGTTACTCTATTCATCCAGGGTCCACAAAGATGTACCGCGATTTGTGAGAGATCTATTGGTGGAGTGGGATAAAAAAAGACATAGCAGAGTTTGTGGCTAAATGCTCAATATGTTAGCAGGTTAAGATTGAGCATCAGAAGCCTAGTAGGTCTATGTAAGAGTTCAGTATTCCCATCTAGAAATTGGAAGAAGTAAACACGGACTTTATGATGGGTTTGCCTCATATTCGACGTCAGCATGATTCAGTTTAGGTCATTATAGACAAGATACTCATTTTCTTTTAGTTCATACCTCCTATTAAGTTGAGGATTATGCCAAACTCTATATTAGGGAGTTGGTTAGATTGCACGGTATTTTATTATCCATTATCTCAGATAGAGGTAGATTGCACAGTGTTTTGTTGTCTATTATCTTAGATAGAGGTACCTAGTTTACCTCTCATTTATTGAAAGCATTCTAAAAAGGTCTTAGTACCCGAGTTCATCTCAATATAGCCTTTCATCCTCAGATAGATAGTCAAGCAGAAAGGACCATTCAGACCTTAGACGATATGCTGTGAGCATGTGCGATCGACTTTAAAGGTAGTTCGGATGATCACTTGTCTTTGATTGAGTTCGCATATAATAATAGCTGTCACTCCAGTATTCAGATGGCTCCATTTGAGGCATTTTATGGAAGGAGTTATAGATTTATCATTAGTTGTTTTAAAGTAGGTGAGGCCGCAATGGTAGGGCCTGACTTGGTATTTGATATCTTAGAGAAGGTCCACTTGATCAGGGAAAGGTTTAAGACAACTCAGAGCCGACAGAAATCGTATGCAGATTGCGTAGAAAGGATCTTGAGTTCGAGATTGGTGAATATGTGTACTTGAAGATCTCTCGTATGAAAGAAGTGAAGCGTTCTGGCAAGAAAGGGAAATTCAGTCCTTGATATATCGGTCCTTATTGAATTCTTAGCCATTTCGGAAAGGTAGCTTATGAGCTTGAGTTACCTTCAGATTTATCTTCAGTTCATCCAGTGTTTCATGTCTCCTTACTAAAGAAATACATAGGTGACCCATCAGTCGTAGTCCCTATTGAGAGCATAGATATTCAGAACAGCCTCTCTTATGAAGAGATCCCACTCAAAATCCTTGACTATCAGATTCGCAGACTAAGAAACAAAGAAGTTTCTTTAGTCAAAGTTCTTTGGTGGAATTAGTCCATTCAGGGACCTACTTGGGAAGCAGAAGTAGACATTAGAACCAAGTATCCTCATCTATTCTTCACTAATCCAGACTCAGCTCAAGGTAATAGTTTTCCTTAAGCTTATTCAGTTTTATGTTCGAATTTTAGTTACAAACTTGGTATCAGTTACCATTACATGTTCAATTATACGTTTATGAGCTAGTTCAGTCATGCCTTCATGAATTATGTTCAGCTATATCCACGTATTAGATATGCATGTTCAGTATGATAATTCAGAATACCAGTAACATCAGTCATATAGCCATGTTCTAGATGTTCATGTCTAGTAAATAAGTCAGTCTCTCAGTATTCTCAGTCTCAGCAGTCTCATTCGAGGATGAATGTTCCCAAGGAGGAGATGATGTAAGACCCCACAAAATCCAAAGCTTAATTCAGTCCTTTAGGCTTGTCAAGGGGTCCTAGACTTAGAATATTTTAGCTAAGTACTCAGACTTAGTATCATTTTAACCTGTGAAGGTTGGCAGTCTTATTTCGCGACCTTTACGTCCATTAAATGTTGATGTTTAGGTTGATTCATGATTAGGAATGTCCGTAGGTGTTTCCGAACAAGTTTTGGATTTTTCAAACTTCGTTTGAAGATCCTTTAGAATCCCAAAACAGTGAATCAACGCGATCTTAGCGCGCCGCATCGACTATCGCATTGATTACTATTTTCCCTAGCTACCAGCATCCAATTCCAGTGAATCAACGTGAATATGGTGTGAAGTGTTGGCTATCGCATCGATGCCATCGATGCACCGTGTTGACTTGAGCGTTGGTAACCCAGTTTTCAGCCATTAAAAGACCGTATTCTTGGGGGTATTAGGTCTTTTTACCTCGACTCTCAGCCCCCAAAATATGAAATTAAACTCCCTATAGAGCAAATATAGTTATTCTTTCTCAAATTTGCTCAAGAACAAAACCCTAGAAGATCTAATTTCAAATCAAGAACTCAAGATTCAACCATAAGCTTTCAGAAATTCTTTAACAAAGGTAGGTGAAGTGTTCATCCAAGGGTTCCTTCCACCCTTGGAGTCCAAGAATCTCTTGTGAACTTCAAGTAATTGATTT
Organism: Capsicum annuum; assembly: GCF_002878395.1. NCBI lineage: Eukaryota > Viridiplantae > Streptophyta > Magnoliopsida > Solanales > Solanaceae > Capsicum > Capsicum annuum. Next base: position 184,577,932 of record NC_061115.1, on the reverse strand, counting down.
TATGATTTCCATGGTTGGAATTAAAGTGTATCCATGATTGATATTTAAATTAAGTTCCTAATTCATGATTTTATATATATATATATATATATATCATGTGAAATTGATCATTATGTATGTAGATTCATGTGGATCCATGATAAACCCTTGACTTGTGAAATTAGAGATGAATTATAATGCTCACTTGTTGTTCAATACTATGTGCCAGCGAGGGTGGACGAAAAAGCTTTCTGTCAGAGAGGCTTAACTCACAGCTTGTCCTTACCCGTGGTACGATATTAACACCCTTCTAATTGGGGTTACAGGTTAGACCCCAAATCCTGTTAGAAAATAGGCATGTCGGTTAGATAGTTACCTCCCACGGTCTCAGTTCTAGTCTCAGTCTCAGAATAGAACTCAGTTCATTTCTACAGATTCAGTACTATCAAACATAGTCACTCAGCTCAGTACAGAAATCAGTATGGTTCCACAGTATTCAGAACTGTCAGATACAGTTATTTAGATAATTAGTAATACAGTATTCGTAAACTCAGATATCGTTTATCAATATTCCAATTTAGTACTTAGTATTAGCACGATCTCAGTTACAGTTTATGTATTTATACATGTACTCTTACTCAGTCATACTCATGTTATTCAGTTATTATTGCGTGTGCATATGAACCCATGCATATCAGCCTACCTCACTGTGCATACCAGTATATTAAAAGTACTGATGCATGCTTTTCTTTGCGCTATGATCTTATATCATAGGTTCAGATACACGGGCTCCAGAGCACCCTTAGCAGTTCAGATTCTCAACTTTCAGAGTAGTGGTAAGTTCTCATAGTTCGAGGACATGCTTATTATTTATAGTACTTCAATTTTATTTTAGTAGATAGAGTTAGTTGGGGGCTTATCCCATCAACTCCACAATTCAGACAGTTAGAGGCTTTTTCAGACTAGAGTATTTTCAGACAATTGTTCAATTTTCCAGTACTTATATTCAGTTTTCGTATTTTGATACCGCATTCAATTTTATTTATAGATTTAAACCTTATGGCATATGTCTCCGCCTATTTCCGCAATCATTACAGTATCTATTACACAGTTATTGCAGCAAGTACCAGGTATGGATTAGCTTGTGGTCCTTCGGGATTATGAGCATTGTGTAGCGTCTAGGGTACAGACTCGGGGCGTTATAATACTGCATAAAGTGTTTAAAGTGAAAAAGATACTTCGTCGATGTTGGGGTAAGCTATGCAGAAGTGATGAACCTGGATCATTTCCCCATCAAAAATATGTACAAGAAATTGCAGGGAAATTTCCCAAAGGTATAGTGAAAGAGACTGGTTTGTAACAACTTGGCACCAGAAAAGTGGACATTCATTCTGAGACTAGCTATTATGGCGAGATTGGCTACAAAAATAGGCTTCACAAATGGGGTATGGACATTTCTTTAGTGTGCTGCTTGTGCAATGAGGGTATGGAAAGCATGACCATTTGTTTTTTGAGTGTTCATTCTCAAAGGAAGTCTTGAAAAAGATGTTAAGGTGGAAAAACAACACAATAACAATAAGCAGATGGCCTGATGAGATTACATAAATGAGAGCTTATGCTGGTAAGCAATCGATTTCTGCTCACATCTTAAAGATGAGCCTGACAAGTTGTAGTTATCACCTCTGGATGGAAAAGAAGAACAGACTCTTCCAAAAGAAAGATGACACAGTGTAAATATTGATTAGGAGGATAATACAAGATGTTTTCTCTATTGCTCAGAAGCAACCCAAGCTAGTAAGGAAATTAGATAGGCTGAATTTTTACCCTGTGTAACCTCACTGGAGGTAGACTGGTGCGGACTAAGTTATGTTATCAGACTTAGCCTGCGATGTGCTGTAATGATCACTTTGGTAATAAATGAGATTACTTACTGAAAAAAAAGATAAATATATAATAAGAATAAATAAAAAATAATATAGGGGTTGCAGCAGGAGTAATAATATGCAGTGTTATTTGGTAACAAGTGATGTCAAAAATTTTTCTTAAAGTATATAATAATAATAACAACAACAACAACAACAACAACAACAACAACAACAATAATAATAATAATAAATATCTAATAGGATAAATTTAAAATTGTTAGATGAGACTTGAGGGTAGTTATTAGTTTCAAAATTTAAAAAAGAAAATGCACGTGTCGTAGAGAATTGTTAGGAGTATTTTAGTTATTAATTTTAAAATTCAAGAAAATAAAATGCATTTAGCTAAGATTGTGGAGAATTTTTAGGAGTGGTTTAATGCCCCTTTTTAGGATAAGTGTGATGTCTCTAACTTATAAATTTACAGTTTTCATGTTTCTTTGATCGTCTTCTCCACTTGCTGATCTTCAGGTTATTTATTTCTCTGCTTTTCTTTTACTTTTTTTTTTCAAAAAAAAAAAAGATACCCTTTCTATTTTTTTGTCCTTGATTTGCTGTATATGTTTTTGTATAACAAACAAACATAACAAACAAACAAAGTAAAATAGGTTTAGGACTCATTTCTATTATGTATGTTTCTTATAATTTTCAGAAATTTTGATTTTTGTTTTGTAGTCAGGAACATTTTAGATATATCATGATTCTTAATAATGGCTCCTTCAACATGGATAATTTTAAAATATTATATTTTTGTAGGAAGTATATGCACTCCTAATCTAAGCATTTTATTATTTCTGCACTTCTATCTTTAAATATATTTGCTTATGTCATTGCAATTAATTTGTAGAGAAAAAAATAATTCATTATTATTCCCATTCGTTAAATATCTAACTAAAAATTTGTCTAAATGTACATTCAATGTAGGTTTAATTTAGAAGATAAAATATATTTAAATTTAAAAATATTAGACTTTTTGAAGAAAAAAAATCTGTCATTAACTCTAAACTAAGAATCTATAGGTAAAGAGTCCTAAATAAAATCTCACTATTTAATAATAATAATAATAATAATAATAATAATAATAATAATAATAATAAATAGTAGTAGTAACTATAGTAGTACATGCCTGATGTTAGTAGTAATAGTAGTAAATAATAATAAATAATAATAATTTATTGATAGTAGTAGTATGTATATATTGATAGTGGTAATAGTGTGTAATAGATTCTCATTAGTTTTAAACTAGGAATCTATAGTCAAAGAATCCTAAACAAATTCTAACTATTTCATAATAATAATAATTATGATAATAATAATAATTTATTAATAAATAGTAGTAGTAGTAACAACAGTAGTACACGTGGAATGTTAGTAGTAATAATAGTAAGTAACAATAATAATAATATAGAAGTAATACATACATAATAGTAGTAGTAGTTGTAGTAATAGTAGATTATGTTTGAATAACACAAATAACAACAACAACAACAACAACAACAACAACAGCAGTTGTGGTGTTACGTATATACTAATAGTTGTAGTAGGAAGTAATAATATATTATATTTTTGTACATTTGATTGAATGTTAAATGAAAGATAATAATAATAATAATAATAATAATAATAATAATAATAATAATAATAATAATAATAATAATATAGTAGTAGTAGTAATACACATCATTGTAGTTGTAGTAGATTATGTTTGAATCGTTTCGACCCAAAAAAAAAATTTATGCTTGAAACCATAGTATAATAATACCAATGTTAATTAATAATAATATTAATAATATTAGTGGGCAATACATTATATTTTAGTACATTTGATTAAATGTTAAATGAAAGATAAAATATAATAATAATAATAATTTCATTTGCTTTAAATTATTATCTCAATTCAAATATATAAATTATTACGTAAATAAAGACATCAAATTTTAAAAAAACCAAGGATAAGAAAGAATTACAAACTATTTTTTTTTAACAAATTTATATGATATTTGAAATATGAATTTGAATGAAATTCAAATTAATGTAAAAAGATGGAGAGTCCTAATGTGTTGGATCATGACCTCACGTTTTTAGGATTTAAGATGTATCTTTTAACTTGAATTCAAATATGTTAATTCATGTAAATTTATTTTTAAGTTTAATAATTAATATGAAAATGTGATTTTTTTTTGTATAAATTGACAACTTAGATATATAAAGGTATTTCAAGTAGATATATACGTTGAATTTAATCATTAGAGTTTAATTTATATTTAAAATTTTAAGATAATCGCACGTAAGGATAAATTTTAGATAAACATAAATATATATTATTTATATTATCAATAATAATAATAATAATAATAATAATAATATGTTGATCATTATATTTGATATAGATAAGTTTATGAAATATAAGATTATATTTAAATATATTTTTTAGCATTTAAATTTTAAAGAGTTAAGTTTGAAATAAAAATATCTATTAGAACTCTTCAATTATGAGTTTCTATTTTTAAGATAATGAATTTATTTTTATTAAAAGGATAAATTATTTTAAATTCAAATACAATCTTTCAATTCAAAACTTGATAAGAGTCCAATTAGAACTCTCTAATGTGATAACTAACTATTTCTAATATGTAATTTTATTTTATAATTTTTTTAATTTAAAATTAACAATTTAGTGATCGAATTATCTTTTGACGGTTTAACCTTTTTTTTGCATGTTTTTTCTAAATAATAATAATAATAATAATAATAATAATAATAATAATAATAGTAATAGCAATGGTAATATTAATAATAATAATAATAGTAAAAGTAGTAGTAGTAGTGGTGGTGATAATGGTGGCGTTACGTATATATTAATAGTAGTAGTAGGCAGTAGTAATATGTTATATTTTTGTACATTTGATTGAATGTTAATGAAAGATAATAATAATAATAATAATAATAATAATAATAATAATAATAATAATAATAATAATAATAATAATAATAATAATAATAATAATAATAATAATAATAATAATAATAATAATAATAATAATAATAATAATAAT
>NC_061115.1:184466137-184572875 GCF_002878395.1 Capsicum annuum | reverse complement strand
AAATTTAATTGGTAAATCGATAATAATTGAAACAAAGACTTGGATAAGTAAGGATTCATAGGTAAATCGATTTTAAATTAATACCATTTCTATTGTTTGATTTATGAAGAAGTGTTCTTGAAAGTTTATTTTAATTTTTAGTGATAATTTTGTTGTTATTATCGACTTGCATAAGAAATAAAGAAGAATGAAAAGAAGAAAATAATTATAACTGCATAAATATATATTAAAAGAGAAGAACATTATATAATATTAAAAATAATCAAAAAAATATTGGTAAGTAGAAAAAGATATCTAAAATATTCAATTGTGATGAGTAGGGGAGGAGAGAAAGTCGAATAGTCAAGTTAAGAGAGTTATTTGATTTAAAACAAGATTAAAGGTAAATTAAGAGTATATGAAATTACATATTAAAAGTAGTTAGCTACCATACTTAAGAGTTCTAATTGGATTCTTATTGTTATTTATTCCCTTTTTAACTTTGAATTGGAGATACAATATCTTTTCAAAAATAAGCTTATAATTTTTTTAAAAAATTATAGGTACATTTAATTATTAGATATATTAAAAAATATATCTAAATGTAATTTATTAAAATATTAAATAAAATATAAGAATACTAATCATGAATAGTAGCTGTAGCTGTAGTTCATAGTATGTATGTGTAATAGTAGTAGTACTTAGCATGTGTAGTAGTAGTATAATACAATTAATATGTTAAATGAGAAAGTGTTTTTTAAATCATAACAAGTAAAACTTGAATTTTGTTTGTCATGCAAAGCATCAATAAACAACGAATTAAATGAACATTAGAATATAAGAACTTAAGTGACCTAAATTTAAATTGACAATCAAATAATATTAGATAGTGAACAATGCAATAAAGAAAATTGCTAATCAATTTTTATTTTTTCTTATAATTATATGATTCATTTTTTTTCCAGATGATTTGATTATGGAATTGTCTGGAGGAGAGATTGAAAGGGTTGAAGACGAGTGGGGGTGGCGCAGTGGAGTGGTGATGGCGAAGGGAGAATACATAGTTCAACTAAATTTATTGAGTTATGTAATTTTATGAATTATTTATTATAAAATATATTTAATATATTAATTTAAAATATATTAATGTGATACAACAAAAATTAATTTATTATTTCAAACTAATAAGATAACATTTTTAATGATTTTTTTTCTAAAAATATTCTGCGCATTACGCATTGCGCGGGTACCTATACTAGTTGATCTATAATACATAAAAACACTATGAGATGGGAGTGAAGGTCCAAGGTAAATGGAGGGGGTGGAGTGAGAAGGAGACAATGAATTTTAAATGTCACTATGAAATTTATTTTTTCTACTCTCATTAGAAAAGATATTTTTCCTACTTTTGAAAAAATTATTTTTGAGAGAAAAACTTTCAAAATCATACATAAGAAAATCGAAAATTATGTCATACCAAATACGCCTATACTAACTCTCTATTTGGATGGTGGTTTCCCATGATATAGTGTGATATATTTATTAAGAGAATCATGTTTATTTTGATTGTTTCTTAAAATGTATGGTATGATATGGTTTAAGTTCATGGTTTGGTAACCATGAAAACCTCCATTTTATGTAACCACCGATTTGGTGGTATCCCATGATTTGCTTATTTTTTTCCAATTATGCCTTTACTTAATATTATATAATCTTATTTTTCCCTTCACCTTATATTATTTAACTCCACCTCCTACTCCGACCTCTCCTCCCACCCCCCCCCCTTTTTTTTAAAAATATTTCAAAAAACTTTTTCTTTTCTTATCCTCATCCCTTACCCCCCCCTACCCCCCCCCCCTCCCCCCCCCCCCCCCCCCCCCCAAATATTTTTTTTAAAAAAATTTAATTTTTTTAGCTCTGGCATCCTTTATCATATTCGTTTTCATTATTTTGTGTTAAATATATACAAATGCTTTAAAAAAACAAGTTTCTACTTGTGTTACGAACACAAAAAATAAGAAATAATTTATTTTCTTGAAATTTTTTTTTTTTTGGATTTCATACCGAACACACCCGTAGCATACACAAAAAATACATTCAAACTTTGTACTTGTCGTCGGTGTCACATCTCAAAACACCAAAAAAAATGAAATTTGTTACTATAAAAAATAAATCCGGTTATATTTATTTGATATACTATTTTATTGATTTTGTTAGAATTTACTTGAGTTTAACAAGTTAATATATCTACATGACATAATTATGATAAATTAATAGGAAGAAAATTATTTTATTAACAATTATTGATTAATTTAACATTTATAATTATTAAGGGCATTTTAGTAAACTTATCAGTTACAATACAGTATCATATTGCCAAACCAAACAATAAAACCGTCATTAAACATCAGTGAACGATACAGTCTATTCAAACACTGTATTGTACTATACTGTACTTTACTATACCATACCATATAGTATCGTACATTATGAAATCATGATAAACCACCATCCAAACAAAGTGTAAATAACACTAACTAGTTGAAGTTCAGGCTCAGTAGTCGTGTTGGTGAGCTTACACTAGGTTCAACATTAGCTAGGAGCCCCTTTACTATTGTTTAAAGATTTGTATTTCAGTAGAAAACCTGGAAAACTTTAAATGTCAAAAAATCTAAAATTAGTAAATATTAGAATGAAATTAATAGTGAAAGAACTCAGATCACAAACCTCCAAGAACGAAATTAAAATGCGTTTCTTATTTATTGTATTTTATAATTTTCAGCTGAATACTTTGATAGATTGTTTAAAGAATATTGGATCAATGATAACTAATTAGATGGACCGTGTTCATGCTAGGCACGGGCATATTTCTGACCTTGTTAGTGTGTTATATGTCTCTATACATAAAGGTTGACTGAGAAAACATGTTTCTTACCATAAATTTGATCAAATAGTTATATCGACATATCAACATTTTACAGAGTCTACATCTATTGAGTATCCAAAAAACTACAAAATTTGTCTTTGCAGCATAGTACACTCTTCAGTTATAGTAAATGGTCCAGCTTGCTTCCATGGAAAAATATTACAACTTATTGGATCAAGAATGATGCATTCAAGTCGTTTGTTGCTATAAGCCTCATTCCATAATTCCCTACCTCAAAAGACATTAAGTTGATGAACATAAGGTGAAACATTGAAACCAAACTTTCGATTAAGTTCATTTTACGAAAGAAAAAAAAAAGACAAATACCAAAGTCTAAAATTACCTCATTTTGTTGGCTAAACAGACAAACTAATCAGCCATGCACTAGTCATAACCCGTTTTGAATATGGATGTCAATTTTTGTCACTAGTCATCACAAATATAGTTTCTTGGGCTCTTTGCTAAACGCCACTTCTAGCACTATTTTTGACCTTTAGACATTAGTTTTCAAAGATTGAGAAAATGGACACCCTAATGGGTCCACAAAAATAAATGGTAATCCTAGCACTCAAGTCAAAAAATACACGTTAGTCTCTCTCCCATTTCAATTCCTATTTTTTAAAAACTACACTTTAGTTCATATTCAAAAATATAAATATTGGATAATTGATTTCTTTTTAAAAAATATCAAGCTTCTCAATCAATCCACTACCAAGCACCCGATTTTCCTGCCATTTTCTCGATTTTTCATCGATTTTTTTGGCATTCATCGAAAAGTGATGTTTCTGACTGCCTATTTTTTAGCAAAATGTCAAACTTGGGCTATTTATTTTACAAATTGTCATGTGATGTTTTTCTTCCCAAAATCATAAATAAGGATTTCTTACAGCTTTTGGTTTATAAGTCCATCCAAATAGGCTCTTAGTTGGAGAAAATTTCACCGAACTTGTAAAGTTCCAAAATTGATATGAAACTACAAAACTAATCTAAAACAAATAGGAGAACTGACAGCTACCACCCACAAGTTTCACAAGCAGAGACGGATCTAGAATTTAAAGATTTTGGGTTCTTAACTCATAATTCTTTATCACTAGACCAATAACACACTTTGTTTGTGGGTTCCCAACTTATAATTCTTATATATTTACTAGTTTTTTCAATATAAATTCAAGAACTGTACGAAAGTTACTGGGTCCCGAGAACCTGCACTTAATAATCTACATCCTCAAATGAAAAAAATTATTAAGGAAAACAATTATTAAGGAAAACAACTCAAATGAAAAAGCGTGATTTTTATTTTTACCTTCATCATGGATGGGAGTTATCCAGGGAAAAAAGCTCTGATTTCTGAAGAAACTCATTTATAAAAGGAAGTAATAATTTCACTAATAGTACTGCTTGTTCTCCCCCTACCAATACTCACTTGATTTACCAATATCAGTGGCTCTTTTATTTATCAAAAGAAAATTAAGAAAAATAAAATAAAATCAAAGTGCTAGTATATCATTTGCAAATATTAATTTTCAGATAAGAAAATTGCCTTAACTCATACCTCATATCCCTCAAGGCGTTTGTACAGTTTTTCAAAAAAGCACTCCAAATTATCCAAATAATGGAACTAGAGCTCATTTGAATTTTGGCACCATCAAGTGTGACCATAAGCGTCCAACTTGTTACCAAAAAATCTCTATATAGCAAAGGAAACATCATCTCGCCCCCTGATTGTGATTTGATAATGTTCCCTATATTAGCGACAAATTAGGCATTTGATGCCTCGAATGAATATACGTAAAGATATAATATACAACATATGTTAGATAAGATAATCAATCATTGCATCAGAATGCAACTTTGCTCTATAAACAATTAATTTCCTTCAAGAACTAAAAATAATAAAATAAAACAACAGATTTAACCAAAGGTAGTCATAATTTGATACCAAACTATTCCAATCTCGATGCTCGAGTTACTACATTGATCAATTTAAGCTTCTACAATAGTAAAAAATCTATAACCAAAATTGAAGGATGATATTGGCACAGACTATATCATTATACTGCTCAACCTGAAAGCTTTAAAAGCAAGCTTCTGATTCCTTCAGTTTTAATTTCCTCCAAATATTACATTTACGAATTCTTCATGTCTCTGTGTCAATTATGCATCACTTTCATTCAGATTCTCTTTCATTTTGAAAAACTCTGATGCCAAAAGAAATGTGAATTTACTACAGTACAAAAGTAGTCAGTACGGTTCTCTAGTCGACTATATTAGCCCAATCTCAAGAGAAACTCTCAAACAGTATAACATAAGAGAATATTCTCGATCAAACGACTTTGCAAGTTACCTGTTTCACTAAGACTGGTGTACAAATGGCTAAATTAAATATGTTCTTTTTTGCATTGTCATAACTTGCCTCTTGAGCCTCTATCGGTGCATTCACATGGTTACTAAAAAAAACTTATATAAGTAAATCGCCAGCATATAAGAAGTTAGGGAGATTAGATCTCGCATAAGGCATTTCTAAAACAAAAATTGTGACCTAAAAGAAAGCCTAAATTTCATTGAGAAAACTATGGTGGCGAAAGATATTTTGATTCCTTACGTGTGAAGCTAGCAGGTCTAAGTTTCCCACCTTTAAAATAAGCTAACACAAGTTTTCCACCACCTAAAATAATTCATTCTCTTAGCATATGTAATGCAATAGGATAGTGTCATGCAGGAAACTCCTATATATATCATATCCTAAAACAGAATGCCATTTTAAGGGACAAAATAAATTCAAAAACACATTTCATAAGAAACAGTATCGCGAATTGGGGTCTACACATGCTTCATCAAGATAGTTAGATGCAAGCCGAAACCTCAACAACAAATTTATTAAGCGGACAGGTGGTAACACCGTTGATAATACCACCACAAACCTTCTTAAGCAGAACTATCAGTAAAGTTATCGGGGTTGAGCAAATAACTCGACTTCTTCAGCCTAGAAATAATATTTTTAAAAAGTCCGATTGTTTATACCCATCTCTCTATGTGACATACATGTTTTTATTTTACTGAAAGATTCTTTGAACAATATTGAATGATTGAAGCATCAACAAATTGAGATGATTATAGCACGGGTCAAACAAACCACAGTATTATGATTCACAAAAATTAAAATCTCAATAATGTCATGATCGATGCAAAAACGTCTATAAATCTGAGAATTTGGTAACGAAATATGAAAAAATTCTATACAATGATAAGATAATAAGCTTTTGCTACAACCACGAGAAGTACATAAATCTTCATTAGTACATAAATCTTCATTCATTCAATTGAATCCAACAAATAAAAAGAATTGAACTTTAGAGCGGAAAACATAATGACCAGAAGGTTGGAGCACCGTCACAACAAAGAAACATCGTATTTTATAGTATAAACTCGCATTTATATTTCATTTAGACCTATCTACACGAAAAGTATTACTCAGGGGCTGCCAAGTAGAGCGAATAAACTAAGATGCCCTTAAAGTTGACCAACATGTATTGCATCGTGTTTTTAGTTATAAATGTATAAAAATACATACCCCACCGCATAAATTGCTAGAAAAGAGTCATAATAAAGTTTCAAATTATGAGGCGCAATAAGAGGCGGACCCCAGCTATTGATGGGTGCACGTGCACCCGTTAACATAAAAAAAAAATTATACGTATACATGTTTATATATCTTCAGAAATTGAGATATAGTTAATACTGCACTCCCAAATGAATGTTAGTGCACCTTTTTGCATCCGTCCACGCGACCAGGGACCGTTCCCTAGGTCGCACAACATTTTCTCTTTTATTTTCAATCTTCAGATTAAAGACTTACTACTACATTAAGTTGAATGCTACATTACTAAATTTATAACATTAAAATGTTGGAATGGGATTCAAACCTGCAACCATCCCATGAAGTGAATCCCCTTTGACCATTGAGCTACTACAAATGATTATCCAACAATCTTAAAAATAAACCTCATATTATAAGAAAGTAAAATTATTAGCTTAGAATTCATACTTGTTCTATATATTTATTTTTTCAGTATTGTTTATGTCTTTGACGATCAATTGAATATGATAATATTTCTTAATCGACACTGAAAATTTTTCTAATGTCTTAAGATAATATTGTACTCCACAGTATTATCAAAAGCAACAAGCGTAAAAAAGTTTCACGGTCTATTGTGTTTAAGCACAAAGTACAAATAAAACGTGAGATTTAACCAAAAATAAGCATAAAGAGAAAAAAATATAAATACATGTCTAGTCCAAGACTAATAATATAAACATGAATGACAAACATATGAATTTTTTTTTTATATAAAATGAAATAGTCGTCTCTTAAGAAAGCCTCATTGACTGACAAGGGCAAGCATGTATTAGAAATTAGAACCTAAGTTGCACAATAAGTGAGGTGAGCGCTCAACACATTTTGAGTCTTGCTTCGAGGCTTATGCACGCCATTAACAACACCGATACATCTACAGATTTCAAATCCTGGGTTCGCGATGCAATGTAAATGTTGCCACATATTTTGGTTGAAATGCCATAAAAGTACGCCTGATCTCTTGAATTTTAGCTCCTGTAAGTCATCATCATCTTCTTCTTCTATTCCCGACCTTATTATTGGCTGAATAATTTAAAATGACACTTGCTATATCATGCACGTTCTACAAAAAAATGCAGCTTTAGGTACTGAAAATACCAAATCCTACAAAGAGTTATCCACCTTTGTATTTATAGTTACTCACCTTAAATTCAATTAAATACTGATTAAACTATAACAACAAAACATTCACAAGGATCTGATAATCATGAGTAGAAAAGCTCAATGAGATATATAGCTCCAGATTAACCTTTTGTAGATATATCATCAAACACATTGAGTGCATAGTCCACTTCTAATTAGTTGTTGTTTGCAAAGAAAAAAATCATCAAAAAGGAATAATGCATGCACCAATTAGGAACAATAACTAACATAGGTAGAAATTTTTTAGAAACACAATCATCAGAAAGATTAGTGAGTAACATAGACTCAATGTGAAACTAAAAATTGCACAAAACAACTATGAAAATTGAGTGGAGACTCAAAAAATCACATGCCCTGTATACTCGGTGTTTACACCTAATTCTACTCTTCTTTTTCTGAAATTAATTTCTCGATGCTTAGGATTATTAAATATTTTCCCGACATATTTTTTCTTACTTTTAACATTTAACAGTTTGAAAAATGATATATTTTTTTCTTATCTTTACTATTAATATACTAATATCACATCTTATAAATTTGCTCGGAGAAAAATGAATATATTTTTAACTTATCATTTCACTAATTTTTCTAAAATGAATAAATAAATATATGTTAGCATATTAATATAATTCTTTTTATAGTATTATATTTTTTTTAAAAAAATTTTCTACTTTATTTTATTTAATTAATTTTGAATTATAACTAAACATATTTAAATATGGCATATGCACATATTTGAAATCGTGCACGTGTGTATACGTACCTATATGCGTGAAATTATATATATACGTTCACTTTTGAAAAAATAAGCATCATTAAATTTATTAAGTGAAAACGATTGAGGAAATTACAAACTTAATCCCCCCTTTTCATCAATTCTGGGTCATTCTTTTTCAGCTAAATAGCAACCCAACAACTAACTAGCCAGCCCAATTCCTAAATACCTAAACCCGAACCATCTTTCTTTCTCCTCTTCACTAAAAAATACCAAACAAAACAACATCAAAACAACATACAACACCAACATGGATTGTGGTGCAGTGGATGAGGTTGTTCCATCCTTATTCAGAGGTCGAGGGTTCGACCCTGGGTATGGAGAAAACTTTGTTGGGAGCACTGCCACCTTAATGGGCCCTGCAACGCGCGATTCAGATTAGTTGAGACTCCAATGCGGGATTCGAATTAGTCGGAACTCCAATGCAGACAGCGGACACCGGATGGAGAATCAAAAAAAAAAAACACAAATAAAAGACTCTTATTCTCATACCGCAACATAAATAACATCCATAATGTAGTCATTAAAGAATTTTTATTTAGAGGGAGATTTCTCCAATAAGTTTAATATTTTTTTAATATTAGATTTTATATGTAGGTCAATTGGCCAAATCATAAATAATATTATATTTTTAGTTTAGTTTTGTGTCATTTGAATTATCGTCTTTATGATTTGCAAACTTTATGCTTCCGCATGACGCCCTCTCGATTTTAAACCCGACAAGTGGTATCAGAGCCTACGGTTCAAAGATCCAGTGATTTGCTAAAACGAGGTTGAAAGACAAGTTCAAGGCGGTTCTAATCAATTTGCAATCAATTGGATGATAATGAAGATTTTTGTCTGTGGAGAACAAGTTTCAATCATATTTTCAACATTCCTATTGCTGCATCTTTAAAAATAAAAAATAAATATTAATTTTTAATCAATTTTTAATCATAATATTTTAAACTTTATTTTTAACCATGACAAGCAATAGTTATGAAGATTATATAAAAAACTAAGTTCATGAATGTGATGCGAGAAAGGCGCATCAAGTGAAGAAAATTAAGCCAAAAAGGAAAAATTTGTTAGGGTTTTTGTCTTGATTTTCTTACCAAATTTAAGTTTTATTTTTCTAAGAAGGAAAATAAAAGTAATATCATAGTTACTTTTAATTTCTGAAAGGAAAATATAAAACTTTTTCATATTTGACAAACCTCACTCTTAGAGAAAAGGTTTTGTAACTCTATAAATATATAAATAGAAGATCCCATTCTCATACCACAACACAAATAACATCCACAATGTAGTCATCAAAGAGTTTTTGTGTAGGAGAAGATTTCTTCCAATAAGTTTAATGTTTTTTTAATATTAGGTTTAAGTTTTATGTTTTTTTAATATTAGGTTTTATATGTATGCCAATTGGGCAAATCATGAATAATATTATATTTTTTAGTTTAGTTTTGTGTCATCTGAATTATTATCTTTATGATTTGCAAACTTTATGCTTCCGCATGACGTTATCTCAATTTCGAACCCAACATAATGGAGGTAGGAGTGATGATCCAGTTTTGTCGATCCTCTTTTGTCCTTTTTAATACATGTCCGATGTAAATTGAATAGCTTTATATATGTTGCTTATTTTCTACAAAATTAAGTTTAATAAATATGATCTATGTTGATTCTTCATCGCTATTTTGAGTCTAGATACGCGAGGCATGGAATTCCCCTCTTTCTTAGCTTTACTTCCATGTTAAACAATACATGTTGTAAATACATGATACATAAGAAGCTCTTTGTGATTAATTTCCACTTATGTAAAGTAGGGTTGTTAATGTAGGAATCTTAAACAATATTATTTCAGCTGCTTAACAGGAATAGATAATGTATTAAGACCTAAATTGCTAATGGTGCCTCTTTTTTACTTGTTTCTTTGATGGGTATGGAGCTTATTTGTTATCCCACTTCTTTCTTTGTTTAAATGAGATAGTAAATAGCTTATAAATGGGTATCGTTGTTAAAGCTAGGTTAAACCATCAACCTCATTGTTACTTTTTCGGAGGTTGCATTTTTCTTAATTTGGCTTCTAAAGAGTATTTGACAAAACTCTAACCCATTTGATGCGTCACCTATGAAATTGATTAATTAGAACTTTGTTTCCATGAAGTTTCATTACAACAAATAGGATAGGAGAAAATTATCCCCTATAGTATTATTAGATCTAAAATAATAAATTTTAGCAACACTTTTAGATAATTGTATTAATAGCAATTTAGTTACAAGTTATAGCAACTTATTAAAAGATATATTACTTTAATTGTATTTTTAAAATTCATTTTTAATTATATAATTTAAAATCAGTTTCATATTTATAGGGTTGTAATCAATATTCTCCTTAAATTGTGTATTGATAATTATGGTAAATATATATTCTCTTTCTCCATTCTAATACTCAACCTTTCAAAAATGTATTGAAAATTCTTATTCCATTAACTTACTCATATAATATTCATATTCTTCCCTTGAAAATATAAGATTGAAAAAAAGTGGGTTTCATATAATATTCATCTTCTTCATTGAAAAAAAGTGGGTTTAAGATAATATTCATTTTCTTTCTGAAAAACATAAAATTGATATATTTGTTTTTTTTTATTCTCCATTGTGAATCATGTCTAAACCAAAATTAATTCTACTCCTTCGCGTAGAAGTCCTAGAATATTCAACCAAAGATTTATTCCATTGTGAATCATTATTCAACCAACGATTTGTTCTCCTTCATCAGAAATTTTCTTTCTACTAATTTTTCTTTTGTTCTTTAAAAATAATATGATATAAGGAGTATTGTCAATTTCTTTATAAAATACTCATTGTATGTAACAATAAAAGATATGTCAATGGATATTAGAGAAAAAATATTGAACAATCAGTTTGTGTTGGTAGCAACATAAATAAGAATTTAAATATAGATCGTAATCTTTCATAAGAATAATATAGTGAAAATTATCTTTTATATACTTATTAAACTGTTTCGTGTATGAATTCTGTATAAAGTCAGTATGAAATAAGTATAATAATCACAGAAGTTGGTATAGAAATCGACTTTCACCAAATATTATACGTTATTATTTATTTTAATGTATAAAATAAATATACAAACTTGTATTTTTTGAATTACTTCATGTATGAAACCTTAATAATATCAATATTACATTCAGGGTTTATACAAATAGTTTCTTACATGTTATATTTATGTGGAATGAGTATAATGTGATTGTGATATTCAATTAAGAAGATATGCTTAAGATTATAAATTGAATGGAATCAGTTTATAAAGTGTTTTCTTACATGTCACATTAGTATGAAATAGATATATAAATTGATATTTATGGATTGTGATATTAAATTTAGGTGATACCAATTTATATACTCATTCCATACACTATGTGCTTCTCTCTTTATATCAAGATTCTATCTCATCTACTTTTGTATTAAATTAAGATTTAATGAGTGGTGTATAAAAAGAAGGTAGCGTATGAAGTTGGAAACTCTTAACGGAAGCACTAAAATAGGAGAAAAGAAAAAACGGTTAGAGAAATTTGGGGTGGATTGATATCAATAATTAAGGATAATTATATTTAAGGAAGGATTATTGCATATTAGTTGTATTAAATCTTTATTTTCCTTTTCAGTAATTACTTTTTTGTATTTAAAAAAAAAAAAGAAAAAAATATTTTTATTTTTTTATAAGATTTGCTACAACTTGAAAAAAATGAAAGTTATGCTATAAATTATAATTTTCTATCGAATAATTGCTATATACGTTTTTTTTTTTGCCATAGGATATGCCTAACTTTTATTTCGCTTCGACTTTGAATCACATGACTGTTCACTTAACTCGCTTGAAGCATTTTTTTTTTGAGTAACACTTGGCCTATGACTAATATCTTTGAATCAGTTACTATTTCCTTTCTTATTTTTCTCTGTTGCAAAACGTTAATGTTTTTATCTCTCATAAGATCTAGTATGTTGTTGATCCTTATATTTTTCTTTGTCTCATGTGAATTCGCGAGCGTGTTTGGGGTCTCATGGCTTGACTCCATCTCTGTCCAAATCAAAGAAGAGATAATATATGCATCACGTGTTTCTATCTTGTAGTCCAATGCCTCTTTCCCATTCTAACCTTTATTTTTCTTTGTATTATTGCACACGTTGTCATTTCTTTACTAAAATATTGCCCATTTTCATTTGAAATTTATGTGTTTTTTTTTGTTTATTTGAAATTGTTTAGTTCTTTCAAATAGATAGCAAATTTATTTGTTCCCTTTCTCGCCTCTTAGATTTTAAACTTAGAATAATTTTAGACTTCGACATTTAGTTTGTATCATCAAAGGTTAAAATTCGATAGGTGAAACATACTTTTTAGAATAATTGACTTAGTTTGTTAGAATAATTTAACACCTCTTTAATACGAAATAGTAACCTATTCTTAAAATCAATTTAGTTCTTCACTAATTAGACTCAAAAATCGACTTTAATTATTTTAGATATGGTAAATAAACTCCCTTTTCTCATTGATTTCAAATAAAAAATAGTAATTTTTTCAGTTTGATTCCAGAAGCCGCTTTCTTAAGATTTCAAATGATAGAAAAAATATTTTCTTTAAACATGAGCTGCTTCTTAATAAAAAATAAATTTCCAAGACATTATAGATTTAAATAATTTTTAGTTATCTCAATGATTCGCTTAGCCTATGCTAATTTGTCATTTTTTTTTATATTATAAAAATTTAAAGTTATCTTTAACAATGAAGAAAAATACGATTTTCTTGATGTGACATAATTAATTCCCCGTATTTAGCCTAGACTTTTATCTAAATTATTAATTAGAAGCTTTGTATATCTTTTAAGAGGAATGATTTGAAATAACTATCTTTTGACAACAATAAGTTTGCATTATTTTTTAGGAGTTATATTTGATAATTTTTGAAAAGTGGGTAAATCTTTCTAAAGTTTTCTATTCTTTTCTGATAAATAATTAGTGTGTCTTATTTTAATAAGATGCATATAATTTTTAATACCTTGTTTATATCTTTTATTAATTTAACATTTGATTTCCTTATCTAATCAAAGTTTGGCCGGTTGACCGTAGTTAGCGGATCCTTTAGGATGCCTAATCCCTTTTCTTTAGGGTAATTAGAATTCTTACCTAGAATCTTAAGTTTAGTAAACCTTAAAATGAAGTCCTTATTTTCTTTGAATTGCTTAGTTTATAATAGGTGCCCTAATTCACCATAGAATTAATTAGGTGGCGATTTCCTTAATTTAATCAGAAGTTTTTCAATATGTTGTACCTCGATTTGACCAGTGTTAAAATAGGGTACAACACTCAGACCAAATTAAAGGACAAACTCTGAAAGAGTTAGGTTGAAAAAAACACATGTAGACCAACTGAAAGAGAGAGCAAGAAATGAACCAAATTGGATGTCACGATCCAAAAGTAAGGGTCATGACGACACTTATCGCGGCGTACTTGACAAGTAAGCCTATCACGCAACTAATACAAAAAGAGAAAAAGACAGAAATATACCAAGGTAAGGCTTCTAGAACGAAGCTGAACCATACAAGTAATCATAACAATGCGGAAAGGATTATCCAAAATACCGATCATGCCCAAAACAGGTGTCAATAGTGTAAGAACTACTAATACAATTTAGGAGTCAAATACATTAGAAAAATAACCACAAAGGAATAATATCTGTCTCCGAGTACTAATAAAGACATAACTACTATAGAAAGATAGAGGTGAATTCTGGACGCATAAATTTTCAACCACTATCTTGAAAGCTCCAACAATCGCTCGAGTCAAGCAAGCTGAGGCGCACTCGAGCTAGGAGCTGCATCGAAAGGGTGCAGTAGGCATGAGTATAGTCCACTTGTACTCAGTAGGTATCATAGGCCGATCAAGCAAAGTAGTAAATAAAGCATATAAAATTACACTAAGGGCACATCACCTGCAATAAGAAAATGTCCCACAACGGTAGCCCATACCGCTTGCATTTTAATATATCACATATATTGCAACATCACAACCAGATAGACCACAAGTATGCATTATATCACATATAATTAGAACAAAGGGGACACATGCATATACAAGATTATCAAATACAAGTAAATGAAGATAAGACAATTATATAAAGGGCAAGTCAATATGGCAATACAACACAATAAGGTAAGTGCAATGCATATGATGATGATGATAATGCATGAGGTCGTCGCAAAACCTTCAGAATCGTTGTACAATCCCTGTATAACCTATGGAGGCAATCCTCCCAACGCAAGATCCATGGAAGGTTCATCAATTCGTAAACAATCCATATATATCATATTTGTTTTTTGACACATCCCTCAAAAAGGTGTTATCAGGTGTTACCAGTGTTTCTCAGATGTTGTCACGGTGGTATTAATGTCTCATGAATGAGTATGATATGAAGATGTAATTCTCACAATCAATCACAATGAGTATTTCCACAACCAACCACATGACATATTTTCACAACTAACCACATGATATATTTCCACGACCACGTTAGCCAATATCCACTCATTATCTTTATTTCATTCATGAATTTTCACATATCTCATATGCTAATAAAGTATGAATATAATCACAATATGTCAATGGTACCACATTAGGCATCTTAAACAATACAATTATTCATATGTAGTCAAGGCTATCAATATCACATAGGACCCTACACGATCACACATATCACATAATATCTCAATTTCGACAATTACATCACATATAGGCCCACACAAGCACAACACATAGATAACCATTTTCATGATTAGTTTCCACTATTAACATGCATTTTGTATCATCATTTACTACCTAGCCCAATCTGAAAGAGTTAAGTCATAACCTTCCTCAAAAATCGAAATTGGTCCGCTACACTTCAAACCCATGACCTAACTTTTTACGAACGATCTAGAATTCCACTAAAGACGTCAAATATGAAATCTTCGTGTCAAAACAAAATCAACGATACCCATATTAACTACTTTTTATTCGGGGTCAAAACGGACCAACGAAATGGTTTCCAAAAAAGAAGGGCAAAAATTGAAAATTTACTTCAAAAATATATTTTCCATATTTTTAGAAATCTATAGCTAAAAATCCAAGTCAAATCGAGTAAAAAACGAGGTTCAAATTGAAGAAAAATTATTTTTAAGCTTTACAAGTAAATTCGAGTAAAAATCAAGAATCGGAGTTGTTTTAAGGGTTAAATTGATGAAAAACTAGTAATTATAAGATAAAAACACTATCCAAGTGAAAATGAGCGAAGTTGGGGTTAAGAATCAAGCCCTAAGATTTTTGGGGTATTGAGAAATTAATCAAAAAATTACTAAGAAAAGATTGAATTCTTACCTTAAATCCATAATAAAACCAAGAAATAAATGTTAATCTAGCTTCCCAAGCTCCCACAAACTTTACTTTTAAGCCTTCACACTATTTTAGGATTTAACTCTCAAGAGGCAAGATGAAAAATGAACAAAATGGGCCAAAAAGAGGGAAAAAACTATTTTTATTGCAAAAAATCTGCTATGCGCCAGATTTTTCAACCTTTTAAATCAAACTCGGACTTCAATGGGGTGTTCGAAATTCGTTCGTAGTTCGATCTATGCAAACGAACTATGCAAACATACTAAATCGATGCTCTGGATGCGTTGGCGAAGTTGAATTTTCAAAAAAACGTTGTTTTCACAAAGTTGACCCCCGAAATCCGAAATCACAATTTTCCAAACCGAGAGTCGAAATGATATTTAAAAGCCGTAAAATTACACCAAACATGTTACCATCCTAAAATTGATGTTCTGAATCTTCTGGAGAAGTCGTATTTTTCATCCGAGGTCGTTTCATTCAAATGTGGGTCCCACACCCATATATCTAATTTTCAACTTTTCGATCAATAGGTTGAAATGAGCTCGGGTGCACCGGAACTCGAACCAAAGGTCTACCTGGCCTAAAATTGATATTCCGGATCTTCTGGCATAGTCTCTCCACCTATCTGTTGCACGGATCAAAAGATATCCACATAAATCTAAAATAATGCTCCTGAAGCCATCAAAAATCACAATATCGCATAAATGGTACCAAAATGCATTAGAAACCATGACAATCATGCCCACAACGCAGAAATACCATAAAACAACTACAGGGAGAGGTAAAAATAGTAAAATCACACAAAGTAAATTTTTTTACATATTTCATCAAATTTTTAGATCGTTATATTATCCACCACTAAAAATGTAGTTCATCTTCGAACTAAGGCAAAGAAATACTTGAATCAATGAAGAGATGGGGATATGAACTTCCCATATCAGATTCGACCTCCCAAGTAGCCTCATCTACAAGTCGATATTGCCACTGGACCTTAACCACAGGGATAACTCTAGAGTGCAACTGCCTAACATCCCTAGCAAAAATAGAGATTGGCTCCTCAACAATGGACAATCACTCATCTAACTGAATCGACTCCCAACGAATAACATGAGACTCATAAAAAATATAGTAGCGAAGCTTAAAAACATGAAAAACTGGATGAACAACTATAGATGGGGGCAATGCCAACACATAAGCCACATCACCAATAGTCCGAAGAATCTCAAATTGACCAATATACTTGGGGCTAAGCTTGCCTCTCTTCCCAAACCTCATCACACCCTTTATGGGTGAAACTCGAAGGAAGACACAGTCATCATCTCTAAATCTCAAGGCTTGAAGTCTACGATCAACATAGAATTTTTGCCTACTCTACTCTGAGTCACTCTAAGTCTATCTTGAATGACCCAGACTCTATACCAAGACTCAAGAAGCAAGTCTGTACTTTGACGTCTCACCTCTGAAACATCTAACCAACCCACTAAGGAACGACAACACCTACCATACAACGCCTCAAAAGGATCCATATCGATACTGGAATGATATCTATTAATATATGCAGACTCTACTAAAGCCAAAAATAGCTCCCACTGGCTACCAAAATCTATCACGCATGCGCGGAGCATCCTCCATAACCTGGATAGTCCGCTTTGATTGGTCATCAGTATGGGGGTGAAACGCTATGCTAAGATCAACCCGAGTACCCAACTCATCCTGAAAATTCTTTCAAAAGTGAGATGTAAACATAAAACCTCGATCTGAAATAATGAACACCAATGCACCATGCATATGTACAATCTCATGAATGAAGATATGGGCTAACCTCTCAGCACTGAATGAGACTCAAATCGGAATACATGAGCTAACTTGCTTAATCGATCCATGATGACCCAAACACTATCAGATCAATGAGATAAATGAGGTAAACCAATCACAAAGTCCATGGTGACCCATTCCTACTTCCACTCAGGAATAGGTAACCTCTGAAGCAATCCACCAGGTCTCATATGCTCGGCCTCTACCTGCTGACAACATAGGCAAAGAGCCATAAAATCTACTATATCTTGCCTCATACCACCTCACCAGTAGTGCTGCTTCAAATCACGATACATCTTAGTCACACTTCGATGGATAGAATATCTTGAACAATAGGCCTCCTCCAAGATTAACCTAATCCAATCCCCACTCTTAGCACACAAACTCGATACCCAATCCTCAAAACCCCTTCTTAATCAAGTGAGGCTTCCTTAGCCTCCACACTCAACACCTTATCTCAAATCAATATCAATCCAACATCATCAAACTTATGAGCTCAAATATGCTCCATCAAATAAGATCTAGCCTCCACAAATGTTAAAAATGCCCAGGTATTGAAATATCAAGTCTAACTATTTGGTTAGATAAAGATTGAACCTCTGAGGCCAAAGGCCACTCTTGGGTCAAAAGATACGCCAAGCTACCCATGTTAATCGACTTTCAGCTCAAGGCATCCACAACCACATTAGTTTTGCCCATATGGTAGAGAATAGTCAAGTCATAATCCTTAAGAAACTCAAGCCAACGGTGCTGCCTCATATTAAGATATCGCTGGGTAAAGAAGTATTGAAGGCTACAATGATCTTAGAAGATCTTACAATGGACTCCATGCAAGTAGTGACTCCAAAACTTCAAGGCAAACACAACTGCGCACACTCTAAATTATGGGTAGGATAATTTCTCTCATGAGGCTTCAACTAACGAGACACATATGCAATCACCTTGCCCTTCTGCATTAACACAATACCCAATCGAACGTCAAAAATATCATAAAACATAAAAAATCCCATGCCTTCCTTGGGCAAAGCCAATATAGACGCCGAAGTCAACAAATCCTTGTGTTTTTAAAAGTTCACCTCACAAGCATCATACCACTAGAAGGAAATCTTCTTCTTTGTCAACTTAGTCAAAGGAGTTTCAATAGAAGAGAAACCCTCAATAAAACACCGATAAAGCTCTGAATCTCATTGGGTGAAGTAGGTCTAGATCAATCACAAACTATTGCAACCTTGGTTGGATCAACCATAATACCTTCCTTAGTCACCACATGACCTAAAAAAGAAACAAACTCCAACCAAATCCCACACTTAGAGAACTTAGCATGCAACTTTTCATCCCTCAATCTCTGAAGCACAATCATCAAATGCTCCACATGCTCAACCTCACTCTTGAAATACACCAAGATTTATCTATAAACACAATAACAAAAGAGTCAAGATATGGTTAAAACACCTGATTTATCAACTACATGAACTCGGCAGGGGCATTTGGTCAGCCCAAAGGACATAACCAAGAACTCATAGTGACCATATCAAATTTAAAGTTGTCTTCAAAATATTCAAAGCTCTAATCCTCAACTAGTGATAATCGAACCTTAAATCAATCTTCAAAACCACTGCAGCACCCTGTAGCTGGTCAAATAAATCGTCCATGCGAGGAAGAGGATACTTATTCTTTATCGTCACATTATTCAACTGTTGATAATCAATACATATCCGGATAGACCCATCATTTTTCTTTAAAAATAAGATAGGCGCACCCCAAGGAGAAATACTAAGTCGGATAAATCCTTTATCCAATAACTTCTGTAACTGATCCTTCAATTTCTTTAACTCTGCTGGGGCCATCCTATAAGGAGGAATAGAAATGGGCTTAGTGCCTGGCTCAACATCACTAAAAAAATCAATATCTCAATCCAGAGGCATACCAGGCAAGTCTGTAGGAAACACGTCCATAAACTCACAGACAATACATACAAAATCTAAGGAAAGAAGTAAAACAACACTGCTATCACAAATATGGGCCAAGTAAGATAAGCATCCCCTCTCAACCAATTTACGATCCTTAACATAAGATATAATCCACTTAGGACTCGTATGAAATACACCCTTCCAAGCTATCTTGATACATCCAGCAAAACAAAAGTCACGATTTGGCATAACAATCTAGGACGACATGATAAGGAGCCAACCAATTCATACCCCAAATAACATCAAAATCGACCATGTCTAACATAAGCAAGTCTACCAAAGTCTCACACCGAGCAAAAACTAAAACACAAGATCGGTGTACTCGATCCACCATTAAAGAATCACCTATCGGGATAGATACACGAATACGCATGGTAAGAGGCTCACTAACAAAATCAAGACC
Organism: Capsicum annuum; assembly: GCF_002878395.1. Taxonomy (NCBI): domain Eukaryota; kingdom Viridiplantae; phylum Streptophyta; class Magnoliopsida; order Solanales; family Solanaceae; genus Capsicum; species Capsicum annuum. Next base: position 184,552,805 of record NC_061115.1, on the reverse strand, counting down.
TGAATAAAAATATATAGACACATAAGAAAAAGTTGATCTGGAATCAAATAATACAAATGCACGTCTAAAATAAATGGGGACGATACTTGTGATAATAGCATCTGAAGCCTCTGCCTCTGGTCTGGCTGGTATGGCATAACACTAACCATGACCGCCAACTGGCTGAATAGCCCAGCGACTCCACCTAGGCTCCACTACCTCTACCTTTACACCTCTAGAAGAACCCCTAGCTCTCACAGATGAAATAAAAGTAGCTTTAAACACATGGTGAGAACAGTCCTTGACCACATGTCCAGTCTTATCAGATACATAGCATCCTCTATGACCAGCCTTAATATGAGAAGGTACAACGGGGCCGAAATGGCCACTCTAAACTGCTGAACTAGAAGATCCACTACCTGAACTCTGTAAAGTCACCACTGGTCTACCATGGTATCCATGAGAACATCTAAAATCTTTGCCTCAAGAGGTCTGACTCCTGAACTCACTAAAATATTGTGCCTTCCTGGCGTCTCCCTGAGATGCACTAAAAATATCCTCTGTCATTTTAGCGTGATCCACTATACACTGGAAAGAAACCCCAAACACAACCATATGAGATATAGCCAACAAAGAGAAACATCCAAAACCTTTACGAACTTTTCAATATTCATAGACTTAGGTGTTATCAGGTGTTGCCAGTGTTTCTCAAATACTACCACAGTGGTACTAATGTTTTATAAATGAATATGATATGAAGATGTAATGCTCACAAATAATCATAATAAATATTTTCATAACCAACCATATGATATATTTCCACAACCACATAGCCAATATTTGCTTCTGGTAATGGACTTGATTATTAAGAAGAGTAAGAAGAGAAGGGTCGGGGAGGGTCGACCTAGAATTAAGTGGGGTGGCTTGACGTAAGTTAGTGCACTGGAGTTAGGAAAGAAGGTAGCGGGGGTTGAGGGTATGGGAGTGTAGGGGGGACGTGGATGTTAGACGGGATAAGGCTGCCAACTGCATCACAGAGACTGCTAGACAAATGTTAGGTATTTTAAAGGGGCAGGCAGAAAGGCATAATGGGGACTGGTGGTGGAATGAAGAAGTTAAGAAGAAAGTGGAGATTAAAAAGGGGGAGATGTTAAGTTGATTGAGAGTAAAGATGAAGAGGAGAAATAGGTAACTAGGGAGGTTTACAAAGTAGCAAGGAAGGAGACTAAGTTAGCTGTTATGGCTGCTAAGACAACAGTATTTGAGAGCTTGTATGCGAGGTTAGAGGAGAAAGGCAGGGAAAAGAGGTTGTATAGGCTTGCTAAGGCTAGGGAGTGGAAGGTTCATGACCTTTACCAAGTGAAGTGCATTAAGGAGGAGGATGGTAGAGTTTTGGTAGAGGATGTTCATATTCAGAAGAGATGGCAGGAGTATTTCCATAGACTTTTGAACGAGGAAGGGGATAGATGCATTGAGTTAGGAGAGTTTGAGCACTCAGAGAAGATCCGTGATTTTAGTTACTATTGATTTTTTAAGGTGGAGAAGGTTAGGGAGGATATTCATAGGATACGAAGGGGTAGGGCGATGGGGCCCAATAAAATTTCAGTGGATTTTTGGAAGTTTATGAGTGGGGCAGGATTAAGGTGGTTGACTGATTTGTTTAACGATATTTTCAAGACTGCAAGAATGCCTGAGGCCTGGCGATGGATAATGATGATTCCCTTATATAAAAACAAGGTTGACATTTAGAGTTGTAATAACTATAAGGGTATTAAGTTATTGAGTCATACTATGAATATTTGGGAGAGGATGGTTGAGCAGAGATTGAGGAGGATCGTGTCCATTTTGGAGAATCAATTTGGTTTTATACCGGGTCACTCGAAGACAGAGGCAATCCACCTGAAGAGGAGATTAGCGGAGTATTATAGGGAAAGAAAGAGGGATTTGCACATGGTGTTGATTGAACTGAAGAAGGCTTATGACAAATTCCCTAGGGAGGTTCTTTGGAGATTCTTGGAGGTGAGAGAGGTCCCAGTGGCATACACCAGAGCTATTAAGGACATGTACGATGGAGGAAAGAATTGAGTGCAAATAGCGGGAAGAGATAGACTATTTTTCGGTCGAGATAGGGTTGCATCAGGATTCGACTCTTAGCCCATTCATATTTGCGTTGGTGATGGACATATTGATGTAGGGTATTCAAGTTGAGGTGCCTTGGTGTATGTTATTTGAAGATGATGTAGTGCTGATTGATAAAACGCATGGGGTGGGAGTGGGGGTGAGGGGTGGATGAAAAATTAAAGGTATGGAGGCAAACCCTAAAATCTAAGGGATTTAGGTTGAGTAGGTCCAAGACGGAGTATTTGGAGTGCAAGTTTAGTGACTTAAGGTAGAAAGACGAAGTGGTGGTGAGGTTGGATTCTCAAGATGTTTGTAAGAGGGATAGTTTTAAGTATCTTGGATCTATGATTTAGGGGAATGGAGAGATTGATGCGGATGTGTCTAATCGTATTGGAGTAGGTTGGATGAAGTGGAGGCTCACCTCAGGAATGTTTTGTGATAAAAAGGTGCCTCTTAAGCTTAAAGGCAAATTCTATAGAGTGACAGTCCATCCAGCCATGCTGTACGGAGCGGAGTGTTGGACTGTCAAGAACTCCCATATTAAAAAATTAAAGATGGCAAAAGTAAGAATGTTTTGCTGGATGTGTGGGCTTACAAAAGGGGATTTATTTAGGAATGAGATTGTCCAGGAAAAGGTGGGAGTGGCTTCGGTGAAGGACAAGATGCAAGAAGGAAGGCTGAGATGGTTTGGGTATGTAATGAGGAGGGGCGCGGATGCCTCAGTTCGCAGGTGTGAGAGGCTAGCTTTAGATGGCTTCAGAAGGAGTAAAGATAGGCCAAAGAAATACTGGAGGGAAGTGATTAGACATGACATGGAGCAGCTTTAGCTTAGTGAGGACATGACCCTAGATAAGAAGGTGTGGAGGTCGCAGATAAGGGTAAAAGGCTAGGGTGAGTGCATGGGTTGTAGATGTAGTTAGGAGAGTCCCTGTTTAGCCGGGGTAGTAACCGTAGGACTGTGTCAATAGGTAGGAGCCGCTAGTCAGGAGATTTTGGGTGTGGTGGGTGGCTTTGGTCTGTGAGTGTAGGTTACTACTAGGCGGGTGCCCTATTTCAGATTTCGTATATCTTATTTCTTATTGCTTATGGCTCTTAGTTCCCTTATTCCGTATTGCTCTGAGTTCTATTTTACTATTTCTGATTCTTTACTCCTGTTAAGCCACCCATCCCGCTTTATGTTTTATCACAACTTTGTTTATTATTTTTTATCTTGAGCTGGGGGTCTATAAGAAATAGCCTCTCTACTTCTTCGAGGTAGCAGTATGGACTACGTACATTTTACCCTCCCCAGACTACACTGTGTGGGAATACACTGGGCTTGTTGTTGTTGTTATACATAGCCAATACGACTCATTATCTCTGTTCATTCATGAATTTCCACATATCTCATATGCTAATAAAGTATGAATATAATCACAATACACCAATGGTACCATATTAGAAATCTTAAAAAATACAATTATTCACATGTATTCAAGGCTATAAATATCACATAGGATCCCACACGGTCACACATATCACATAATATCTCAATTTCGCTAATTACACCACATATAGGGCCCATACAAGCACAACACATAGATAGCCATTTTCATGATTAGTTTCCAACCTTAACATGTATTTTGTATCATCATTTACTATCCATCCCAGTCTGAAAGAGTTAAGCCATAACCTACCTCAAAAGTGTAAATCGGTCCGCTACAGTTCGAACCCATGACCTTAATTTTAACGAACATTCCAAACTCTACTAAGAACATCAAATATGGAATCTACGCGTCAAAACAAAATCAACGACATCCATATTGACTACTTTTAGTTTGGGGTCAAAACGGACCCCTGAAATGGGTTTCCTAAAAAGAAGGGGAAAATTGGAACTTTACTTCAAAAATATATTCTCCATATTTTTAGGAATCTGTATCTAAAAATCCAAGTCAAATCGAGGTTCAAATTGAAGAAAAATCATTTTTAAGTTTTACCGGGTAAAAATCTTTAAAATCCGGGTTAAAATTAAGAATCGGAGTTGTTTTAAGGGTTAAATTGATGAAAAACTAGTAATTATAAGATAAAAATACTATCCAAGTGAAAAGGAGTTAAATTGGGGTTAAGATTCAAGCCATAAGATTTTTGGGATTTTGAGAAATTAATCAAGAAATTACTAAGAAAAGAGTGAATTCTTACTTTAAATTCGTAAAAAAAAATCAAGAAATAGATGTTAATCTAGCTTCCCAAGCTCCCACAAACTTTACTTTTAAGCCCCCACACTATTTTATGGTTTAACTCGCAAGAGACAGGATGAAAAATAAATAAAATGGGCCAAAAAGAGGGAAAAAACTGTTTTTATAGTAAAAAATCTGCTATGCATTAGATTTTTCATCCTTTTAAGTTCAATCCAGACTCCAACAGGGTGTCCGAAATTTATTCGGAGTTCGATATATGCAAACAAACTATGCAACCACACTAAATTCAATACTCCTGATGCGTTGGCAAAGTCGAATTTTCGAAAAAAAATATTATTTTCACAAAGTTGACCCCCGAAATCTGAAATCATAATTTTCTAAATCGAAGGTCGAAATAATATTTAAAAGCCATAAAATTACACCAAATATGTTACCACCCCAAAATCGACATTCTGAATCTGTTGGCTAAGTTGAATTTTCCATCCGAGGTTGTTTTGATCAAATGTGGGTCCCACATCCATATATTCAATTTTTCAACTTTCGATCAATAGGTCGAACTGCGCGCAGGTGCATCAGGACCCAAAGACCCAAACCAATGGTATATCAATCCTAAAATCGACACTAAGGAGCTGTTGGCACAGTCCGTTCAACCATCTGTCGCACGGATCAAAAGATATCCACATAAGTCTAAAATAAAACTCTCGAAGCCATCAAAAACCACAATATCGCATAAATGGTTTTAAAATACATCGTAAATCATGCCAATCATCCCACATCTCAGAAATACCATAATACAACTTCGAGGAGAGGTAAAATAGTCAAATCACACAAAATCATAAATTTCACATATTTTATCAAAATTTTAAATCGCTATATTGGAATAGAACCAATTACCTTACCAAATTAATGAAGAGAAACCATCTCTAACGTGAGAAAATTAAACAAAAGGTATCTTTTAAGTTTATATTTATGTATTGGTGACATTGATCAACTTAAATGGTCAAACATAATTAAGAAATTTGATTAAGTTAATTGTGGACTTAATTAATATTTTTAAATCTTTCTAATCTTTTTAAAAATACAAATCAACCCACACCACAAAACTCCCCTCTCTCTCTATCCAAATCAATAGTCTTTCCTCTCTCTCGATAGTTTTTCTCTCAAACTTCTCCTAACCAATAGTTCTGTAAATTTCTCCCTTCAATTAATTCAACCTCCGGTAACAAGTAGTTTTGAGTTTTTGTACGTTCCTTTTTAAATTTCAACCGTCAGTCGACGTGACTACATTCTTCAGTGACAACAGATTCGAGTTCTTCATTGTTCCTTTTCGACTTTCACGGGTAAAATATTTGGGCTTTTTAGTTTTGAAGAAAAAGAGGAACTTGAGTTAAATTCTCTTCTAGTATGAATTAACAATTTTAATATTTGTTGCTTATTTGAAATTGGAACTCAAGAAAACCCTAATTTGTGGTATTTCTTCTCTTCTCTTTCAGAGTGAAATATAATTTTTTTTGTTGTTACTGTAGTTCTTCTTGTTGAATATTGTTGTAAAAATAGCAAGATTTGAATTTTAATTTTTTTTTTCAGTGACATCTATTGTGACCAAATCTAACAAACAACTGTTGATTTTTTAGTATTTGTTGTTCTGTTTGAATTTTTTTTTGTTTGTGTTTGTACAATGTTGGTGCTTTTTGGTAAATATTGATGTTCTTAGTGTGTGTTTGTATAATGTTGTTGTTGTTGATCTTCATAAAAATAGTGTATTGATAAATAGTTATTTTGTTGTTGTTTCTATTCAATAAATCTTGCTACTTTTTTTTTTTAAACAGATGAACCATTTGCCGCAAAAACAAATCAATTATTCCAATATATGAGTCATATGTTGCAATAAAAGGTTCATCTATTGGAAGAACTCAACTCAGTAGCAGCAGTCATGACTTTTTAATTATTTAACAAAAAATAGTTCGTAAATAAATAATAAGAAAAAAATATAATAAACACAATTTTATAGATATTTAATTTAAATAACTAACGTAAATATTTAAAAAGGTGAAAGTCATGACTTTTCACCTTTTTTGTATTTAAATTCATTTTTTTAATTTATATAATCGAAAAGTCACCAAATTTGATTTAATCAAGGGATATAATTATTAAAAAGAGGTGAACAAATGTGATTTTATCCTAGCACAGTACACTACACTACTCACTCATTCAATTCTCTATAAGTAGGTCTCCTCCTCTCTATCTCTTACATCTTTTCTTATATAAAAACGTCATTACATTTTCAACCACTTTTCTTCTAAAAGCAAATTTGTTTTTTTGTCCGTTGAGGTATGTTTTATTTTCTTGTTCTAACATGAAAATTGTTAATATGCATCTATTTTCTTGTTAAGTTTCACACTTTTTTTGTTAACCTACTAGTAGATAGTATATGTTGTTTAGTGTTTTAGGTTTTTTTATTCATGCATCTTCTAGATATCATTGATACGATTTGGTACATGGAGATTCTGCTCGACACCATGCAGGAACTTGAAGGTCTGGTTCATGAATTCAGTGGAAGTTGAGAGCCACGAGAGCAAGGGAGCTTCGTGAGATTCGAAGGCTGAGGGGCCTGCTGCCCAATGGGTTTTCAGTTGACAATAATAATAATAATAATAATAATAATAATAATAATAATAATAATAATAATATAATAATAATAATAATAATAATAATAATAATAATTAGCTTATGTATTTTTTTAATCGTATGTATTTTGTTTAACTTTTATCATATCTACCTAATGTTGTAAATGTTTTGTATATGAATGAGAAAATCTATTTTTGATCGACTGAGTTATTCTTATTTATTTTTTCATTCTGTCTTTTTCTTTTTTCTTAAGATGTTGAGGGTATAGGGTTTCGAGCCTTTGGAAGTGGAAAGAATCAACTACAAGAAAGAAAGTGTTTGGTTAAGTCTATCACATAAACAATCTCAAAAGAAATCTACTTGATGGATTTTAAAGTGGCAATTTATTGAGTCTATCACTTAAAAAATCATAAGAAATGTAATTAAATTTGACACAATTTCTCCATTAGAAATGGTTTTAAGTTTTTTTCCAATAGATGACCTATCTATTGCAACAGATAGGCCATTTGTTGGAATAACACAATCCAGTGGCAAGACTGTTTTAATTTCTTTCAAAAAATGGCCCATATGTTGCAACAGGTGAGTCATCTGTTGCAACAGATGGTAATCTGTTAAAAATACTTTTGTACTTCATTGTATATATTTAGTTTTCTGTTACCTTTTGATAGACCCAAACCAGGGCCTGGCCGTGTCGGGTATCTCAAGTCCAACCAGGACCAGAGACCACCCCCAATACCCACACCATTGACCACCCTTTACCCCATGTCGGATGAATTCCGAACATATAACAAGATAAGATATGTAATACCCCAAACTTTCTTAGCTTAAATTCGTTCCTAGAACATTAAGAGATAGCTTAAAAAATGAATAATATTTATTCCATGTGGAATTTTTCAGATTTAGACTTTCCATTATGTGGAAAATTGAATAAGCTTTCCATCAACATAAGATTCACCCAAATCCGACACTCGGTGAAGGAGTTATGACATTTTTAAGTTAACAGTGTGCCACCTGGGCACTTGGCGCATCGCGGAAAGGAAAAATTCATAATTATCAAATTCTAGTGGACCTCTGCGATATTGACGTGTCGCGGAGAGGGTCAATTTTCCATTTGTCAATTTTCAGTGAGCTTTTACGAAACTAGCGCGTCGCGCTAGTGGCCAAAATGACAAACTAAAGGGCACCGCGATTGTGGCACGTCGCAGTGAAAGCCCAGTTCCCATTCGTCAACTTTTTAGTAAGCCACCACGATAGTGGTGCGTCGCAGTGGACACCCAGTTCGAAAAATTTTACATTTTTTAGTTTCATTTAATATCTTAAAAGGGCATTTTGGTCAATTCCCAAGCTCCCAATCCATCCAAAACACAAGATTTAACATATTCCAAAGTACTTTATGCTTATTTCATCCACTTTCTCTCAAAAGAAAATCCTAGATCATCAAAACTCCTTCTCCAAGAAACCCAATTTCTCCATTAATTCTCTAAGGTAATTCAAGATTTAGAATCCCCAACTCAAGAACTCTAAGAATTCATATCCAAAGCACCAATAAAGATCCAAGATTCAAGTTTTAGCATCTAAGATCCTCAATTGAGGTATGTGGGGTTATGAACAAGGACAATCCTCTCGTCCTTGTGTCCAAAACTTATTTTAATTTCAATTTTTACTGAATTTTATATGATTTCTCATGAAATTCAAGTTAGGGTTTATACCAATTATTGTTATTTACAAGCTTATGAGATTTCAAGTGATTGAATATTGAATTGCATGACTATTTTCATATAATTATATGTATAATGCGATTTTCCAGATTTTTCCAATTGAGTTTATGCATGATATTGAGATTCTTGATTTTATTATTTTGATATTATTGAAGTATTTTCAAGAAGAATATGAGTATGATGTTTTTCTATGATTTTACATGAGTTTGAAGCATGGGTCATCAAGCCCTAATTAAAGATTGCTATTTCAAGATTGTTTATCCCATGAGCACCCTATAATAAGATTATTCTCAGATTTTCGATAAAGATTTGACCTTGTGGTCCTAAGCTTACATAAAGAATCCACATTGTTCATATGATTTGAGATTTAACGAAAGAAAAACATATTTTGATTTTCTTGTAAACCCATGTGCTATTTTTGAAGTGGATTTCTTAAGATCCTGAGCATAAGAATGAGAGTAGTACATCATCAAAGTACTGATCTACATATACGTCTATGTGCTACATTGTCTTATAATGTAGGTTTAGGTGCTCAGTTTCAGTAGCATGAGTGATTTTGGAGCATCTCATCAACATCTCTGCAGTTGGTGAGCCCTCATAGTTTAAGGACTTAACTATTTAGATTTTCTTTTTTTATCTAGTAGATGATTTAGTATTCATTTCAGATAGTTTGAGTCAGCTGGGGCCTGTCCCAGTGACTCTCTAGATTCAGTCAGTAGAGGCTTGGAGGACTACTCGATTTAGTTTAGACCTTTGATTCTGTGTCCAGATTTTTCAGTATTGTTTTACCAGGACTTGTGAGATTTGTATACTTCAGATAAGATTTCTGTATTTATTATGTTTTCATGTTTATTTTCCCCTATTTTGAGATTCAGATTTAGCAGAAAGCAGCCAGGATTTGCTCAGTACTACTTGTAGTTCGCAACACCATGTGGCATCCCAGTAATTAGATTTTGACGCATTACAAATATGGTATCATAGCCTAAGGTTTGGAGAGTCCTAGGGAGTCAGAAAAGCCACGTTACATAGAGTCTTAATCATCGGTATGAAGCATGCCATATCTATGAGCAAGAGGCTATGGAGCATTTTAGGAAATCATCTCTTCTTTCATGATCTATCGTGTATTCTATGTCTCTATCTTCTTCTAAATCATGCTTTCACATGACAGAAAATACCTCCTCGTTGAGATAATGCACATAAAAATGATAACCAGCCACCTCAGCCCGCAGATTATTTGAATAAGAATATGTTACATACAAAGTTTTGGGCTGTCGTCTAGGCGCTAGCCCAAGCTGTGATGGCTAATGTTTAGGGCAACCGTCAGGCTGCAGTCCCACCCAGCAAGATGAGGACATAGCCACAGCCAGAATTCAAGATTTTATGAGAATGGACCCACCAGAGTTCTTTGGGTCGAAGGTAGGTGAGGACCCGCAGTTTATCTAGATGAGGTGAAGAAGATCACTCAAATTATGCATGTTTTCAAAGAGGAGAGTATAGGATTGGCATCCTATAGGCTGAAGGATGTTTCTTATGATTGGGTAGTGATGTGGAAGAAAAGTAGAGGGGAGAATATAGCTCCCATGACTTGGCAGATGTTTTAGGATACATTATTAGACAAGTTCTTCCCACATGAGATGAGAAAAGCTAAGATAGAAGAGTTCATGAACTTGAGGCAGGGCTTTATGATAGTGAAAGAGTATTACCTCAAGTTCAACCAGTTGTCTAAGTATGCCCTTGATCAGATGGCTAACCCTAGGTCAAGTATGAGTAAGTTTGTGAACGGTGTGTCTGGGTTGGTAGTTAAAAAGTATAGGACTGCTATGCTTATTGGAGATATAGATCTTTATAGATTGATGATGTACGCATAACAGATTAAGGAAAAAAAGTTAAAAGAAAGAGAAAGAGTAAATAAGAAGGCTAGAACAGGGCAGTTTGATTATGACAAAATAGGTCTGGAGAAGGAAATCATTTGTAGTTTCAGAATAGTTCATGTATGCCTGCACCTTATTCAGCCAGTGCTCCTGCACCCAGAAACAGGTAGGAACAGTGCTCCTGTACCCAAAAACAGGTAGGAACAGTGGGGTAAGTCTTCTATGTCCAGATCTCATAATAGTATGAGTGGTAGGCCCAGTTATCCTCAGTGTGCTAAGTGTGCTAAGACCCATCCGGGTAAGTGTTTATGGGGTCGAAAAGGTTGTTATAGATGTGGCCAGCTGGGTCACGAAATCAAAGAGTGTCCACATGCTAGATAGGGGAATAGGGACGTTCGACCCCAGATGCAGGCTAATAGTGCACTAGCTCCTCTAGGTTGCCCAGCTTCTCTTCAGGGTACATCATCCAGTACTAGTAGCGGTCAGTGCCAGAATCAGTTTTATGCTTTACCATCTAGCCAGGAGCAGGAGGATTCACCAGATATCGTTACTGGTATGTTTCGTGTCTTTCATTTTTATGTTTATTTGTTGTTATACCTTGGGTTGAGTTTATCTTATATGGCCCCATTAGTTGCAGTGGATTTTGAGATAAATTGTGAAAAGATCCGTGAGCCCTTCTTGGTTTCTACTCCAGTAGGTGAGTCAGTTGTTACTAAACAAATCTATAAAAAGTATCCTATCACTGTCCTTTATAAATTCATGTTAGCAGACTTGATAGAGTTAGATATAGTTGATTTTGATCTTATCCTTAGTATGGATTGGCTCTATTCCTGTTATGCTTCTATAGATTGTCGCACCTGAGTGGGGAAGTTTCAGTTCCCAAATGAGCCAGTCTTTGAGTGGTCAAGAAATTCAGTGTCTCCCAAGAGTCATTTCATATCTTATCTTAAAGACAAAAAGTTAATTTCCAAAGGTTGTATTTATCATCTAGTTCGAGTTAAGGACACTAAGTGTGAAACTCCAACAATTCAGTCCGTCTGAATAGTCAATGAGTTTCCTGAAGTTTTTCCAGAAGATCTCCTAGGGGTACCTCCTGATAGGGAAATAGAATTCGGTATTGACCTTCTCCCAGATACTCAGCTTATTTGTATCCATCCTTATTGTATGGCTCCCGCTGAGCTTAAGAAGTTGAAAGAAGAACTCAAAGATCTTTTAGATAAAGGTTTTATAAGGCCCAATATTTTTTCATGGGTTGCTCCCGTCCTATTCTTGCAAAAGAAAGATGGTTCTTTGCGAATGTACATTGACTATCATCAGCTGAATAAGGTCAAAAGTCAGGAACTAACTCCCTCTTCCTAGAATTGATGACTTGTTTGATCAATTACAAGGTGAAATCTATTTCTCAAAAATAGACCTTAGATCTGGCTATCATCAACTTAAGGTAAGGGAATGTGATTTTCCCAAAGCAGCTCTTTGGACCCATTACGGTCATTTTGATTCTCTAGTCATATCTTTCGGGCTAACCAATGTCTCTGCAGCTTTCATGGACCTCATGAACTGAGTGTTCAAACAGTATCTAGACATGTTTGTCATAGTATTCATAGATGATATCCTTGTGTACTCCCATATTGAGGATGACCATGTAGATCATCTTAGAATTATCTTGCAAACCCCTTAGAGATCATCAATTGTTCGCCAAATTTAGCAAGTGTGAATTTTCGCTAAGATCAGTAGCCTTTCTCGGTCATATTATTTCCACCAATGGTATTAGAGTCTATCCCAAAAGGTAGAAGCCGTAAGAAATTGACCTAGACCTATTTCTCCATCAAATATTAGGAGTTTCCTGGGTTTAGCTACCTATTATCGCTGTTTTGTTAAAGGTTTATCATCTATTTCATCTCCTATGTTTAGACTGACCCAAAAGAAAGTTAAGTTCCAGTGGTCAGATTTCTACGAGAAAATTTTTCAGGAATTAAAGACTCAACTCACTACAGCCCCATTCTTAGCACTACCAGATGGTATAGATGGTTTTATGGTGTATTGTGATGCCTCCAGAGTTGGTTTGGGTTTTTTATTGATGCAGAGAGGTAAGGTCATAGCCTATGCCTCTACATAGCTTAAGTATCATGAGAGGAATTACCCAACCCATGATCTTGAGTTAGCTGTTATAGTGATTTCTTTGAAAATCTGGAGACATTATTTGTATGGTGTGCATGTGGATGTGTTCATGGATCACAAAAGCTTGCAGTATGTGTTTACCGGAGAGAGTTGAATCTTCGTCAGAGAAGGTGGTTGGAGGTTTTGAAAGATTATGACATGAGTGTGTTGTATCATCCAGGCAAGGCCAATGTAGTGACAGGCGCCCTTAGTAGATTATCCATGGGTAGTGTTGCTCATATGGAGAATGACAAGAAAGAGTTAGCTCGAGAAGTTCATCATTTAGCTAAATTGGGTGTTAGGTTGGTTGATTCAGCTGAAGGGAATATTTGGGTTCAGAGTAGTGCCGAATCTTCCCTAGATTCGGAAGTAAAGGCGAAGCAAGATATGGATTCTAGTTTGGCTAAACTAAAGGAGTCGGTTAAATACCAAAAGGTAGAGGTTTTCTCCCAATAGGGAGATGGCGTGTTGAGATACTAGAGTAGATTGTGTGTGTCATGTGTTGATGAATTAAGACAGCAGATTATGGCGAAAGCCCATGGTGCGTGTTATTCCAAGAAATCTATTGGTGGAGTGGTATGAAGAGAGACATAGTTGAGTTTGTGGACAATTGTACAACTTGTCAACAAGTTAAGGTAGAGCACAAAAGACCTGGTGGTTCATTTCAAAAGTTTGGTATTCCCACTTGGAAGTGGGAAGAGGTGAATATAGATTTTGTGAGTGGTTTACCCCATTCACATCATCATCATGATTCAATTTGCGTTATTGTCGACAGATTGATGAAGTCAGCGCATTTATTGCCAGTTCACACATCTTATACAGCTGAGGATTATGCTAAGTTGTATATCCAAGAGTTAGTCAAATCGTATGGAGTGCCTTTGTCCATTTTTTCAGATAGGGGTACTCACTTTACTTCCCAATTTTGGAGAGCCTTTCAGAAGGGTCTTGGTACTCAAGTCCATCTTAGTTCAGCTTTCCACTCTCAGACAAATGGTCAAACAGAGAGGACCATCCATACTCTAGAAGATATATTGAGGGCATGTGCTCTTGATTTCAAAGGTAGTTGGGATGAGCATTTGCCATTGATTTAGTTCGCTTATAATAACAGTTACCATTCCAGCATTTAGATAGCCCCATTTGAGTATCTTTATAGGAGGACATATAGATCGCCCATAGGTTGGTTTGAATTAGGTGAGGCCGCTTTGCTTGGGCCCGATGCAGTGTTTGAAGCTATGGAGAAAGTTAAGTTGATTAGAGAAAGATTGAAAATAGTCCAGAGTCATCAAAAATCATGTACAGATATGAGAAGAAGGGACCTCGAGTTTGATGTTCATGGTTTAGTGTATTTAAAGATTTCACCCATAAAAGGGGTGAAGAGATTTGGCAAAAAGGGGAAGCTTAGTCCCCGGTATGTAGGCCCTTTCAGAATTGTTAGTCGTGTTGGAAAAGTAGCTTATGAGCTTGAGTTGCCCGCAGAATTGTCAGCCATTCATTCTGTTTTCCACGTCTCTATGCTTAAAAGTACATCGGTGAATCCACTATTCTAGTTCCTTTAGAAAGCTCAGGTATTCTGAATAGCCTTTCATAGAAGAGATTCCAGTCAAAATTTTAGATCATCAGATCTGTAGACTAAGGAACAAAGAAGTTCCCTTGGTCAAAGTTCTTTGGCAGAATCAGTCTATTGAGGGTGCCACTTGGGAAGTCAAAGCAGATATACGAACCAAGTACCCTCACCTCTTCTCCACAAACTCAAATTTAGCCGAAGGTAATACTCTTCCTTGATTCAGTTCTTTCCTATTCATGTATTCAGCTATATAGTTGTCCTCATGTAAGTTCATGCACTCACAGAATTACTCAGAAGCTCAGAATAATTTACATTCAGTTATTCAGTTTACTTCGGTTGTGCATGCTATCATATAGCCTCAGATTCCTCAGTATTCTTAGTCTAACTAGAAACATTCGAGGACGAATGTTCCCAACGGAGAGATATTGTAATATCCCAAACTTTCTTAGCTGAAATTCATTCCTAGAATGTTAAGAGATAGCTTCAAAAATGAATAATATTTATTCTATACGGAATTTTCCAATTTAGACTTTTCATTATGTGGGAAATTGAATATGCTTTCCATCGATATAAGTTTCACCCAAATTCGACACTCGCTGAAGGAGTTATGGCATTTTTAAGTTGACAGTGTGCCACCTGGGCACTTGGCAGATCACGGGAAAGAAAAAATTCATAATTGTCAAATTTCAGTGGACCTCCGCGATATTGGCTCGTCGCGGAGAGGGTAATTTCCCATTTGTCAATTTCTAGTGAGCTTTCGCGATAATGGCGTGTTGCGCCAGTGGACAAAGTGGAAAACTAAAGGGCACCATGATTATGGAGCATCACGGTGAAAGCCCATTTCCCATTCTTCCTTTTTCCAGCGAGTCACCGCAATAGTGGCGTGTCGTGATGGACACCCAGTTCGCAAAATGTTGCATGTTCAGTTTTGTTTATAAGCTTAAAGGGGGCATTTTGGTTAATTCCCAAGCCCCTAATTCATCCAAAACATAAGATTTAACATATTCCAAAGCACTTTATGCTTATTTCATCCACTTTGTCTCAAAAGAAAACCCTAGATCATCAAAGCTCCTTCTCCAAGAAACCCAATTTCTACATTAATTCTCCAAGGTAATTTAAGATTTAGAATCCCCAACTCAAGAACTCTAAAAATTCATCTCCAAAGCATCAATAAAGATCCAAGATTCAAGTTTTAGCATTTAAGATTATCAATTGAGATATGTGGGGTTATGAACAAGGAAAATCCTTTCGTCCTCGTGCCCAAAACTTATTTTATTTCCAATTTTTACTGAATTTTATATGATTTCTCATGAAATTCACGTTAAGGTTTATGCCCATTATTGTTATTTGCAAGCTTATGAGATTTCAAGTGATTGAATGTTGAATTGCATGACTATTTTCATATAATTATGTGTATAATGCGATTTCCCAGATTTTCCCTATTGATTTTATGTATGATATTGAGATTCTTGATTTTATTATTTTGATATTGTTGAAGTATTTTCAAGAATCATATTGAGCATGATTTTTTGCTATGATTTTACATGAGTTTGAAGCATGGGTCATTAATCCCTAATTAAAGATTGCTATTTCAAGATTGTTTGTGCCATGAGGACCCTATGATAAGATTATTCTCAGATTTTCGATAAAGATTTAACCATGTGGTCCTAAGCTAAGATAATGAATCCATATTGTTCATATGATTTGAGATTTAAAGAAAGAAAAGCATAATTGGTTTTTCTTGTAAACCCTTGTGCTATTTTTGAAGTGAATTTTTTAAGATTCTGAGCATAAGAATGGGAGTAGTATTTAGCACCGAGATGGGTATGTTACCAAGGTTTCATGCCTCAGAACTACGTGCCACCGCAGGATTAAGACTATTCCCACTTCTACATGGATGACTAAGATTGTGATCACTTAAGAAGTTCTATTCTGATGGCAAGGGTAGAATAGCTCTCCCCAACGTGGGTATGATGTTGGACTCCATGAATGCTCACATGGTTTATGCTGGTTAGAAGAACCTCCCAAAAGAAGTCCCCTACTCTTAAAACAGTCTATTGGTTGAAAGCCTTAAGATAAAAGTATATGTTTTGAACGCAATGGATTTTAAGATTTCTTAAAGTCTTGAGCTGAAGTATTTCCCTTACAGTTGACAAGATAATGTGGTAGTTTTCAAAAAAGAATAGATTTTAGAACTGAATGTAATGGCTCACAAGATTTATATTATATGCCTTATTGTTTATGATTTATGATCTTCAGATTTCAGATTACTCAAGCCTATGTGAGTCATTTACATTTAACATGCATGATTTTTATAAATTGTGATGATATTGTTTACTTATTGCATTTACCCCATATACTCAGTAGATCCACATATACGTCTATGTGCTACAGTGTCTCATAATATAGGTTCAGGTTCTCAGTCTCAGCAGCGTGAGTGATTTTCGAGCATCTCATCTACATCTCTGCAGTTGGTGAACCCTCATAGTTCGAGGACTTAGCTATTCAGATTTTTTTTTTTTTTTATCTTGTAAATGATTTAGTATTCATTTCAAACAGTTTGAATCAGCTGGAGACTGTCCCAGTGGCTCTCTAGATTCAGTCAGTAGAGGCTTGTCGGACTAATAGATTCAGTTTAGACCTTTGATTCCGTATCCAGATTTTTCAGTATTATTTACCAGGACTTGTGAGATTAGTATGCTTTAGATAAAATTTCTGCATTTATTATGTTTTCATGTTCATTTTCCCCTATTTGGAGATTTAGATTTAGTAGAAAGCAGCCAGGGTTAGTTCAGGACTACTTGTAGTTCGGAGCACCGTGTTGCATCTCGAAAATTAGATTTTGGGGTGTTACAAGATAATATTAATTTAAAGACATTGTCATGAGTCTATAACCAAAACCAAAATCCACAACCAATTAACCATCCAATAACAATTCCAATGTCATTACCAATACTAATACTAATACCGACACCGCCCATGCCCATAGTAGTCCAACAAAGCCTCTAGTCAAAATCAAAGAATAGTCAGTCACGACAAGCCCCCGTCATAGCCCAAACTAAAACCAAAGGAATAGAAAAGACATAATGAAATCCATATCATGAAATGGGGTCTTTTGAAGTGTTAAAGCTCAGCACTTCAGTCTGACGCAAAAGTTGTCCCCGAATCACCAAGTCACTGAATAAGAGAACTGAAAGTATGGCCGGTTCCTGCATCGCGTAGGGATACACTGTCCGAAGATGATTAGTGGGATGAACACTAGGATGTAAAGGGATAAAGATAAAGTAATTCTATTAATCCAAAACCAAATCAAACTAATGAGAATAACCATATGCAAATTACATATACATATACATATATATACCATGCCGGGATAGGGAACAAGGTTTAACATGCATTTTAAAACCTTAACCTGGATTATGTAGATTTACCATCATAAATCCACCTACGGGCTATATATGTCTAGTGTTACCCCCTGAACGGGCCCGAGTGTGTGTAGCCCACAAACCGAAGATATCATAGATGATCGGGATTCCGTTGTACACTTCGCCCTCTATGAAACATATATACATATATAGTCTTAAGGTATTCCCTTGTACCATACAAGCACATGGTCATCAAGAACAACCCTCTTGTCGGCAAACATGAGTTTCTAGTGTCTGTCCTTTGGACTCACACCTTTACGGCTAGCTATCACAACTCCCATTATTTTCCAATTAAAATATTTAACACATAACCAAACCACCAATTCTAGGAGTCAATTATTAAGGTATTATTAAGTGGTATTTTCATACCGACTATAGCTTGCAAGAAATGTCACTAGCCAACATTTAGGGGATTCCATGTACCTCGCAGGCTCCATTATTAAAATCATTTGGGAGATTCCTATGTACCCAACAAGGTTTCAAAAATTATTCACTTAGGGGATTCCACTGTACCCCATAAGGTATTCAAAACCATCCTTAACCATTTATACCATACATTAGTTTAAAAAGGAAATAAATCAAACCAAACACTTAGGGATTCCATTGTACCCCTACTTCAAATTCCTACCTTTCCCATAACTAAAAACCAATTTTACAATACAGGGTTGGGGTCATAACCACTTTAAAAGTTACAAGTTTATAGAAGATTACCATTCTCAAGTTCAACCACCATACCCATGCACCCACATGTTCAAAACCGTATTTAAAATACAGAACAACCATAATTAAACCATGGAAAAACATTATTCAAAAATAAATATCCAAAACCCCAAACCTTTATTTCAAAACCATAACAATACCATGAAAGCCATACATTAAACATGTTATTTTAATAAAATAAAAATGTGGGAAGAGTAACATGCCTGAATTACAAAGATTTAAGGAGAGAAATCATCCTTGGAAGCCTCAATTGGTTAATCTCTTGAAAACCCTAAGTGCTCTTGACCTTGAGGATTTGAGAGTGTTTTGATAGTTAATTTGATGTGTTATGAGGGTTAAGGATAACCTAAAGAGGTTATAGGACGTGGATTTCACGTTGGGCAAAAGGGAAAATGTCCAGAATGCCCTAACTTAAAAACCTAAAAAATGACGCCTTTGACTACGAGTCAACCATTGACTCGTAACCACTTTTTTTGAATCATAGCCATGAGTCATAACCAAGATAGTGACCAAGATACCCATACATTGTCCACCTTATGACTCAACCACCCAACTTGTAATCAAACCTTACGACTCGTAAGGTCTAGTCGTAGGCAACACAAAACTCCAATGAGTTACATACTGGACATCCTACAATTCCACCTAGCGACTCCTAATATATCCTCATGGCTCTCAGTGAGTCACTCGTACTCAGAGCAGAATCAAGCCACTAAGTTTCATGATTTGGTTATGACTCCACCAAACGACTTGTCACAACCCTTAACGACTTGTGTCCATCAGTCGTACCTAAGACAGAACATAACACCATACACATTGGTCTCCTTACGACTAGGGTCACTTGACCCATCAAAACACCATATGACTCATGGTGTCAAGTCGTAACCAAGGGTGGGCTCAAAGCTTAAGAAAATTTCAAGGACCAAAATTTGGGGTGTTTCAATTCTCCCCACTTGGATATATCATCCTTAAATGATAGAATAAGGCATTTACCAGCACGATTAGACCCCAAACATTCCTACCCTTATCTTTAAGACTAAAACAAAAATTCCAAGGAATTTACAACTCCCCTTTAATAAAGACATAAAACAAAGATATTAAGAACAACATATACCTTGAGCACTATTTTAGAGAATAGGAAATAGGAAGGGATACTTGGACTTCATGTCCCCTTCGGCTTCCCAAGTAGCCTCTTCAACCTTGTGGTTCCTCTATAGAACCTTTACCGAAGCTACATCCTTAGTACGCAACCAACGAACTTGTCGATCTAAGATTTCAACTGGGACTTCCTAATAAGATAAAGAATCTGAAATACCAATATCCTTGATATGCATAATTAGTTATGGATCACCTACACACTTCCTCAACATAGACACATGAAACACCGGGTGAACGGAGCTCAAATTAAAGTGCAACTCCAATTCATATGCAATATTACCAACCCTTTTTAAGACTAGATATGGGTTGACATACCGGGGACTAAGCTTTCTCTTCTTCCCAAACCACATCAACCCCTTCATGGGAGATACCTTTAAGAACACCCTACCCAAATCTCAAACTTTAACTTCCTACGTCTCATATCTGCATAGGACTTTTGGAAACTTTGGGAGGCTTTAAGACTATCCTGAATCACCTTCACCTTCACCTTCTCCATGGCTTGGTGAACCAAATCCTAGACAAACATCTCTGGCTCACCGATCTCGAACCACCCAATAAGAGACCTACACCTCCTACCATACAAAGCCTCAAACAGAGCTATCCCAATGCTAGAGTGGTATCTATTATTGTATGCAAACTCTATAAGAGGAAAATTTTCAACTCAACTACCACCATAGTCAATAACGCAAGCTCGAAGCATGTCTTTTAGTGTCTGAATAATCCTTTTCTCTTACCCAACTGATTTCGGATGGAAAGCTGTACTAAGACTAACCTTAGTCCCTAAACCTCTCTGAAATAACTGCCAAAAGTATGATGATAACTGAGCACCACAATATAATATGATAGAAATAGGTGCCCCATGTAACTTTATAATTTTCTTAATAAAAAATTTGGCATAATCCTCCGAGGAGAAATTTGTCCTTACTGGCAAAACGTGAGCAGATTTTGTCATCCTATTCACGATGAACCAAATTGAATCAAACTGATTTCGAGATCGGGGTAGACCGGTAATGAAATCCATGTTAATCACTTCCCACTTCTACACAGGAAACTCAATTTCTCGATACAACTCTCTGAGCCATAAATGCTAAACCTTTACCTGTTGACACTCCTTGCACTTAGCCATAAAACTGGCCATATCTCACTTCATATTATTCGACCAGTAAATTTTCTTAAGATCATGATACATTTTTTTCAAACCAGGATGAATAACATATCACGACTCATAAGCCTCGTCCAAGACTATCTATTGCAACCCATCTATATTGAGAACGCACAATGTTCCTTGGTACCGCAAGGTTCCATCACCACTAATCTCAAAGACCATAACTTTTTGAACACCTACATCACCCTTGATTTCCAGTAAGATAGGATCTAACACTTGTTTCTCTTTAACCTTAGCACCAAGATTTAACCTTGCCACCTTTTGAACAAATACACCACTATTTTCTTAGTCCAAGATACGAACTCCAAGGTTAGCCAAACGGTGAATATCTTTAACCAATTCCTGCTTATCCTTATCCACATGAGTTAGACTCCCCATGGATAACCTACTAAGTGCATCAACAACCACATTAGCTTTACCTAGATGGTAGTGAATGTTAGCCTCCGAAGTTTATATTTAAGGATATTGAAGACTACTAAAAAAGGAAGCTAACTCTAGAAATGAAAGGACATCCAATCATTAGCATATTACGACACTCAAACAAACATGGCATGCAAATTAACCAAATATCTTGGAAATAGAAGAAGAATCACTATCCCAGAATCATGGCAGACTATATCAATTAGAAAATCAATCAGGATCTAAAAAAAAAGAATAAAAGACACAACCGTCGCATGGACATCAATCTATACAAGACTAAAAGGAAAGATCACAGACATATCTAATATGGACATGATCCAAAGCCATATATAAACATATCTGATATGGATATATCAAACGACTATATTTCTCAATCAAGGAATCAGTTTAAATCCTTGATTAAGAAGAAATCTCTTAGATTTCCTTGTGAAGAGTAGCGGCCAAAGACTATAAATGATGAAGACTGAACACAGAAACAAGTCATGCAACTTCAAGGACAAAATTTAAAGTGTCTTATTCATAGTTTTACAAGGCTTTATAACTTTAGTTTATAATTGTTATATAAAAAGTAGGATCGAGTCAACTTTGTAACATCAATTAAAGTTATGTCACAAGATCTGAAGAGCAAAATAAGTATTCAGAACTTGTTTCCTATCATTGTACTCGAACCCAACATTCAACGATATAAATAAACTTTAAAATCCAAGGGGACCGAAAGTAGGCACCACATTGGTGTTCCAAACTGGGATAAATCTTTGTGTTATTACTTTATGTTTTATTATTTATGTGCTTAATTGTTTAAATCTAATCTGTTTGTGAAGTGCACTAATTTGCAGGCGAATCGGATGTGAGGAGTTAGTTGTCGACTCATAGAAGAAAATTTCAATTCCCCCCCCCCCCCTCTTAAATTTCAACTAGGTATCAGAGAAAGGTCTTACTAACTACATTGCTTAACCACAAGTGAGCAAAGATCAAATGGCAAATTATCAGATTCTCGGTGCTCTTCTCTAGGGTGGTCACTTCTCCACAAGACCACCATACTTTAATGGGCAATATTAATCTTTCTGGAAAATAGGTTCAGAATTTTTTTTCCAATCAAATGACTTCTAAGCCTATGTTGTTATCAGGAAAGGTCCAAAGTCAATTCCGGGACTTAAAGAGAAGTCAAAGGACAAAGATAAGGAATCTAAAAGTATTGACTTAGAAGACCTTAAAAGCATTGAGGTCACTAAATAACAACAAGAGGTAATTCAAAATAATGCATGTGCTATAAGTTTACTTTTGTGTGCAGTTAGCAGGGAAGAATATGACAAGATATCAACTTGTGAAACCGCAAAAGAAATGTGGAACAAATTGGAGGTAACCTATGAAGGAATCATCAAGGTTAAGAAGTCAAACATTGTTGCTCTGGTCAATGAATACGAGCTATTTAGAATGGAATTAAATGAGGACATTGAAACAGTGTTTTCCAGATTCAGTAAAATTATTTGCGAACTGAAATCACTAGGATGATCTATCCACACAACCTGCAAGTCTAGAAGCATGTCCAAAGTCTCCCAAAGACTTGGGAAACCAAGGATGACATTCTGAAAGACGGAGATCTTCACAACATGACATATGACGAACGATGAGGTAACTTTATTGCATATGAGAAAAATTATATCAACAAGTTTCACAAGGATGAAAAGAAGAAAATAGTAGCCTTCAAAGCTGCTCAACCGGTGAGGAGGACATTCTAAAAGATTTTGATAGCGAAGGAATGACCCTCAAATGTGGGGTAAGGCAGATCATGAGACAGAGATAGCAAAGATCCCAAGGAGGCAAAAATAATGACTCCACTAGAAATGATGATCTCTGTTACTACTGTGGAAAACCAGGTCATTTCTAACAAAACTATCCAGAACTGAGACAACGATCATCTAGAAAGAATAAAAAATTTAGTGCCTAGAGCGATGATGATGAAAACAAAGAAGAAGTAGAAGCTGCAAATATGTGCTTCATGGCAACCTGTGAATCTAGCGAGGTAAGACTACACAATTTTCATAATTGTAATATTCTTGAATCTAACTTAGACATAATTAATATCGAGCTCCAAAAATTTATAGATGAATATAACAAACTCGCTCAAGAGAAGAAAAGTTGCAAATCTTGATTTAAATGAAAACTTGAAGAGGAACGACGTAACTACAAAAATAGAAATTGAAGCATGCCAAATTGAAATTGACCTACTTCATGAAGAGCTTAGTGATGCAAAAATAAAATTGAACATTTTTAAGGCATCCCCAAGACATAGTTACGTAAGATCAAACTCTTTTAAAAAATATTTAAGTTTCTCATCAGGGTTGTTTAAATCAGCTAAGACCTCCTTCTCCTTTAGAGAACCCGTCTGCTTTATCTGTGGACAGAAAGGGCACAAATTCTACAGTTGGAGGCATAAGTCTAAAAGTGTGTGGGTGTGAAAGCCCAAAGGAAATACATCTAACCCATAAGGACCTAAGACCGCTTGGGTACCTAAGCTGAATTAATCTTCTTATTTTGCAAGAACTTGACAAACCTCCATAAGGAAAAGTCCCTCTCCTTCAAAAATTGCTTAATAATTCCTAGTCGTATCTTCAATCTCAGCAAACTTAAAGATACCTCTTGCAATGTTTGCTACTTTTCAAATTTCAAGATCTATCCTTGGTTTTTTTGCCTATGTGGACTTCTAGTTTATGAAGACCCTATTCTCATGTTTTACGGCAATTTTAGAATTTCCCAGACAGTGGTGAATTCGAAACTCTTGTGCTAGGCACAAGAATTATTTTGAATAACTTTCTATTTGAAAATGTTTTTGATTGTAAATTTTCCGGCGTGGTCCCTTTTTTGAACAATAACTGGCCTGAGGACTTTGAATTAGGCCTTGAGGAAGCTAAGAAATTTCTGTCTAACCCTGACTCCATATCAACCAACTTTGGTCCTCTATCCTTATGCTTTAAATTTTGCATTGTGGCCCATATCGTTGCTACCACTTTGATTCCGCAAAAAGGATCCCTAAGCAACATCACTTGTCGTGATGTCTTTGTGTTGTACTGTCTGGTCAAAAATATCAAAATAAATTGGGCCACTTTGATACAGGAGTATATGATTGAGAGTATAAGAGAAGTCAATACATCTACCTATTTGACATACGAACTGCTTATCACCCGGATCCTCTTGTTCTACTCCATCGATCTCTCTTATTACCCTCTGTAGAAGTGGTTGCAACTTATGATTGAACAACTTTCCACAGTATGGGATATGTTTTGGTGGAACATGAATAGTGCAGGAGGGAATCTGCCCGTACTAAGGTTGAGCCTCCAATGGTAAGTAAATCTATCTCTAACCCTTCTGTCTCTTTGATGAAGGAACTTAAAGAAATTAAGCAGTGGTTCAAAGCCATCGAGGAAGGTATCATGTAACTCCAAGAGTCTACTACCAAGATCTTGGACCTTGGGATAAGTACAAGCTTTAACATAAGTATGGTCTGGCTGGGACTAGATGGGCTCAAACAAGAAGGAGTTCAGCTATTCTCATGAGTGCTCTCTCGCATGGACTTTTTGAAATCCAAGTCTCTTCCTCAAATGATGATCTAGATTTTTGTGTTCAAAATTCCTACTCTCTCTTTGTCAAGAATGTTGAAAAATCCTATGGCACATTCTATCAAAATATGCATAACACTCTCACCTACTTTCTGGCGAAACGGTGAATTATGAACTTTTTATTCAAAAGGGGGTCCTGTCCCTTATGTCTATGGATTGTAAGATAATTTTTACCGTATTATCTAAAAATTTCTTTTGCTGTGCCTAGTTAATAGATTATGACTATCCTTGGTTATCTACTACCTCTATTTATGTGTATTGTGTGATACTCTATCTGTGTGTACTGTTTTTTTCTGTTGCTATTCTATTTTATTATGCCAAAAGAGGGATAAAGACAAGACAGGAAGCAGCCATCCATAAGGAGAAACAACTCGACTATCGGCAGACAAAGGTCGACTGAATATCAGAGAAACTTAGAACAACAAAGAAGCTCACAGGTCAGGGGAAAAAAGTCAACTTTTGGTACACAAAGGCCAATTGATGCTTACAAGTCAGGGGGAGCAAGCTGACTGACAGGGAAGTCAACTGATGTTTACTCATGTTTGTCATTATCAAAAAGGGGGAGATTTTTAGCCTCCGAAGTCTATATTTTAATAATGACAAACTAACAAGTGGATCCTTACAGGATATTGAAGATTACTAATAAAGAAAGCCGACTCTAGAAATGGAAGGACATCCAATCATAAGAAGATCACAGTAGTCAAACAAGCATGGCAAGAAAATTCATCAAACATCTTGGAAATAGAAGAAGAATCATCATCCCAGAATCACGGCAGACTAGATCAATCAAAAAATCAATCAGGATCTAAACAAAAGGAAGGATGACCACAGCTATCATATGGATATCAATCTATTCAAGACTAAAAGAAAAGATAGATCACAGATATATCTGATATGGACATGATCCAAATTTGTAGATGGACATATCAAATGGCTACATTTCTCAATCAAGGAATCAATTTAAATCCTTGATTTAGAAGAAATCTCTTGGGTTTCCTTGTGAACAGTAGTAGAAGAAGACTATAAATGATGAAGACTGAACACAGACACAAGTCACGCAACTTCAAGGAGAAAATTCAAAGTGTCTCATTCTTAGTCTTAAAAGGATTTGTAACTTTAGTTTACAATTGTTATAAAAAGAGTAGGATCAAGTCAACTTTGTAACATCAACTGAAGTTGTGTCACAAGATCTAAAGTGCAAAATAAGTCATCAAAACTTGTTTCGTATCATTGTACTCAAACCCAACATTCAACGATCTAAGGAAACTTTAAAACCCAAGGGGACTGGAAGTAGGCACCACATTGGTGTTCCAAACTAGGATAAATCTTTGTGTTATTACTTTACGTTCTATTATTTACATGCTTAATTGTTTAAATCTAATTTGTTTGTGAAGTGCATTGATCTACATACGAATCGATTGTGAGGAGTTAGTAGTCGACTCACAGAAGAAAATATTAATTCACCCTTCTCCTCTTGAATTTTAGAGAAGACTCATGTCGTAATGCTTGAGTAGCTCAAGCTACCTCCTTTGCCTGAGATTTAGCTCTTTCTGAGTAAACATATATTGCAAGAATTTATGATCAGAAAAGATATCCATATGCAATATATACAAATAGTGATGCCAGATTTTCAATGCGAACACCACAGTTAACAATTCTAAGTCATGAGTTGGATAATTCTTCTCATGCTCCTTCAACTGTCTGGAGGCATATGCTATCACCTTGCTATGCTGTAGAAAAACACAACCAAGCCCCACGCGGGATACATCTCAGTAGAACACAAAACCATTAGTTCCTTCAGGCAAAGTCAAGATCGAAGCCAAAGACAACTTGTCCTTAAGCTTCTCAAAACTACCCTCACAAGCATCAGACTACAAAAACTTTGCCTTTTTCGGAGTTAACTTACTTAATGGGGAAGCTATAGAAGAGAAACTCTTCATAAATCTCCTATAGTAACCGCCTAAACCTAAGAAGCTCTGAATATCGGTCAGATTCATGGGTCTAGGCCATTTCTTAACCACTGCAACTTTCTGTGGATCCACCATGATCCCTTCACTAGATATGACATGACCCAGAAAAGTAATAGCGTTCAACCAGAATTCACAATTTGAAAATTTAGCATATAATTGTTGATCCTTCAAGGTCTGCAACACAATGCGGAGGTGATCGGAATGATTTACCTCACTCTTAGAGTACATCAGAATATCGTCTATGAAAATTTTGACAAACAAATCCAAAAATTGACAAAAGACTTTATTCATCAATTCCATGAATGTCATCAGAGCATCAGTCAACCCAAAAGACATAACCAAGAGCTCAAAATGTCTATACCAAGTAAGAAAGGTAGTCTTAGCGATATTTTCCTCCCTAATCTTTAACTGATGATACCCGGATTGAAGATAGATCTAGGAGAAAAAATTAGCACTCTGAAGCTGATCAAACAAATCATCTATCCTTAGAAGAGGGTGCTTATTCTTTATCATCACCTTATTCAATTGTTGGTAATCAATGCACATTCGAAGGGACCTATCCTTCTTACGTACAAATAAAATTGATGCACTCCGTGAGGATACACTAAGACAGATGAAACCCTTGTCCAGAAGATCCTTTAATTGCTCCTTAAGCTCCTTTAACTCAGCCAGAGCCAATCTATATGGGGAATAGAGATAGGACGAGTGTCCAAAACAAGATCAATCCCAGAATATCTCTCTCTATCGGGAGCAACACCACGAAGGTCATTAGGGAAGACCTCTGAAAATTCATTCACCACTAGGATGAAATGTCAGGAAGGACCCTTCGAGTTAGAATCTTTAACCCAGACCAAATAATAAAGACATCTATTGTAAATCAACTTTCGGGCTCCAAGTTATGATATGAACCTACCCTTAGGCACTAGAGAGCCCCCTTCCCACTCAATAATTGACTTAGTTGGGAATTTAAAAATGACCTTACGGGTATGACAATCTAGAGAATCATAGCACGAGTGCAACCATTCTATCCCTAATATGACATCAAAATCAACCATATCTAATTCAAATAGATCTACCAAAGTCTCCCGACTGTCCATAGATACCATACAATCCCTACAGACTCTTTTACGCACCACAGAGTCACCCACCAAGATAGAAACAGAAGAGGGTTTGGAAATACACTTAGGACCAAAACCAAAGTGCACATCCATAAATGGGGTCACATAAGAAAGAGCGGACCCTGGATCAAGTAAATAGTACACATCACAAGAAAAGAGTTTCAATATACCAGTAACGACATCAGGCAATGCCTCAGACTCCTGATGGATATTGCAAGCATAGAGTCAGTTATGACTAGTGTCGAAGCCAGATGGTGCACCCTTTGGTGCTAGATCTAATGAAGAGTCAACCAGAACCTTGTTTGCTCCAGAAAAAATCTTACCCACAAGATAGTTTTTAAGCGTATACCCTAGCTGACCACAGTTAAAACACTTTCCCCTTTTCTCATCACAGAAACCCTGATACAATCGACCATAAAATCAATAGAGAGGATATGATGGAGCTGATTAGGCCTCACAAGCCTGAGTTTGGGTACCCTGTGCCCTAGAACTGTCGCCTTCCTAAAAAAGTTTATCACGAGACAGCTTTAGATAGGGAGCACCAGCCATTGAGTACGACCCAGAATTTCCCTATTTCTTTTGGACCAATTTTGTAACGCCCCAAAAATAGGTCCCGAGATGTCACACGATGCTCAAGACTACGAGTAGCCTCAAGCTAACCCTATAAGCCTTCTACTAAATCTGTAACTCAAAATGGAGAAATATAAACATAAAATCAATGCGGAAGTCTGTCTGATCAAAGCTGAAATTATCTGAACATAATATCTGAAAATATTAGACTAAAAAGTCTAGACAATCAACACTGGAAATTTGAATTTTAACTAGCAATCTGGCAGGCCTCTACTACTAATAACTAGAGAGCCACTGGGACAAACCCCCAGCTGACTCGAACTGACTGAAAATGCTGAATCAACTACTCTAATATGGTCGAGGAAAGCTACTGATCTTAGACAAAATTCACATTTGCTGAATTTGGCGAACAACTGGTGATCTCTAAGAGTTTGTAACACAATTCTAAGATGGTCTGCATGGTCATCCTCACTACGAGAATAGACAATAATATCATCGATAAAGACTATGACAAACATGTTAAAATACTATTTGAACACTCTATTTATCAAGTCCATGAAGGCTGTTGGGGCATTTGTCAACCCGAAAGACATGACTAAAAACTCGAAATAACCATAACGGGTTCTGAAAGCTGTCTTTGGAATGTCACATTCTTTTACTCTAAGCTGATGATAGCCGAATCTAAGGTCTATCTTGGAGAAATAACTTGCACCTTGGAGTTGGTCGAATAAGTCACCAATCCTAGGAAGAGGATATTTGTTTTTGAGTGTGACTTTATTCAGCTGACGATAGCCAATGCACATTCGCAAAGAACCATCTTTCTTTTGCACGAATGTGATGAGAGCACCCCATGGAAAGAAAATAGGTCTTATGAAACCTTTATCTAAGAGATATTTAAGATGCTCTTTTAACTCTTTAAGCTCGACTGGAGCCATTCGATATGGAGAAATAGAGATGGTTAAGTATTTGAAAGAAAGTCAAAGTCGATGCTTTATTAAGTCTGCTAACATAATCTTATGAAGGACAATGATAGAATACTTTCTATAGAATCGTTCGACAATAACTAACTCACCTACTGGGGTAGAAACTAAGAAGGGCTTAGGAAGCTTTTCAGGACCGACTTCAAAATTTACTACAACTAGTGGGGTCACATAAGAGAGATTTGACCCTGGGTCTAACAATACATAAAAATCAAGATGAAAGACACGAAGCATACCAGTAACAACATCTGGTGAAATTTTTTGCTCCTGATGGGATTGTAAAGCATAAAACTAATTCTGGCACTAATCGTCACTGGTACTGGATGATACGCCCTGAAGAGGGACTGGGCGACCTAGAGGAACTGGTGTTCTAGTAGCCTGAGTCTGGGGATGAACATCCCTGTTTTCTTTCTTAGCATGAGGACACTCTTTGATTCCATATCCCAACTTACCATAACCATAAAAACCTTTCTGTCCCAGCAAACACTCATTAAGATGATTCTTACCACACTTAGCACATGAAGGATAACTAGGTTCTCCACTCACACTATTATGAGATCTTGACATAGAAGTCTTACCCACTACTCCTACCTAGCTTTGGGAGTGGGATCACTGCTTGAAGATAGCGCTGGTATAGACGAGCGACTCTAAAACTACAAACAATTCCCCCCGCCAAATATTGTCTAGCCATAATCAAATTGCTCAGTTCTAGCCCTCTTATTTCCCCTCTCTCCCCTTTAACTTTTCTACCTCAATCTCTTGAGCATAAATCATCAACCAAGGAATATCCATATCCCCAATAAGCATGGAAATCCTACACATCTTGACTACCAACCCAAATACTCCAGTAACAAACTTACTCATACTCAATCTAGGGTCAGCCATCGTATCAAGGGCATACTTAGACAACTGGTTGAACTTAAGGTAGTACTCATTCACTGTCATCTATCCCTGCCTCAGGTTCACAAACTCCTCTACCTTAGCTTCTCTTATTTCACACGGAAAGAACATATCTAGGAATGCATCCTAAAATACCTACCAACTCATAGGAGTTGTATTCTTACCTCTATCATTCTTTCACATAACTACCCAATCATACACCACATCCTTCAACCTATATGATGACAACTCTACACTCTCCTCGTCAGTAACATGCATAATCTATGTGATCTTTCTTACCTTATCTAAGTAAAGCTCTGGGTCCTCACCTACTTTTGACCC
Source organism: Capsicum annuum (assembly GCF_002878395.1). Classification (NCBI taxonomy): domain Eukaryota; kingdom Viridiplantae; phylum Streptophyta; class Magnoliopsida; order Solanales; family Solanaceae; genus Capsicum; species Capsicum annuum. Next base: position 184,522,229 of record NC_061115.1, on the reverse strand, counting down.
AAAAAACTCAGGCAGATTCATTCACATAAAGTCATGAATTCTGGCTATTGCCAAATCTTCATTCTATTGAAGTGGGACTACCGCCTATTGGTTTCTCTGAACATTGGCAGTCAAATCTTGGGCTGACACCTAAAAGGAAGCCCAAAATTCATCATGAGATACATTCTTATTTAGAGGGTCAACGGGCTGGGGGTGGCTGGTTATTATTCTGTGTGCATTAGCTCGGCGAAGACGCATTTTGAATAACTGTCACGGAAGAGCACGAGTTAAAAACATATAGAGACACTGTAAGCATGATAGATCATGAAATAAAGGGATGATTTCATAAAATGTCTCATAGCCTTATGCTCATAAATATGGTGTGCTTCACACCCATGATCAAGACTCTACGTAACATGGCATATTTGACTTCCTAGGACTCTTATAATCTTAGGCTATGATACCAAGTTTTTAACGCTCTAAAAATGGGTCTCGAGAAGTTACACGATACTCAAGACTATGAGTAGCCTCAAGCTAACCCTATAAGCCTTTTACTAAATCTGTAACTCAAAATGGAGAAATATAAAGATAAAATCAATGCGGAAGTCTGTCTGATCAAAGCTAAAATTATCTGAACATATATCTGAAAATATTAGACTAAAAAGTCTAGACAATCAACACTGGAAATTTGAATTTTAACTAGCAGTCTGGCAAGCCTCTACTACTAATAACTAGAGAGCCACTAGGACAAACTCCCAGCTGACTCGAACTGACTGAAAATGCTGAATCAACTACTCTAATAAGCTGAAAAATTGAATAAATGGGTCTCCGAATTGTGAGGACTTTCCAACTATCGGGATGTAGATGAAGATGCTCGAAATTACTCACGCTGCTGAAACTGAGCACCTGAACCTATATTATTAAACAATGTAGCACATAGACATATATGTGGATTAGTACTTTTGGAATGTACTGAGAATATAGGGGTGAATGCATAGGTCAAACAGTGAGGAACTATATATATTTTTCTGATAAATAATGCATGCTAAGTAATCATGGCTCACATAGGCTTGCGTAACTGAAAACTATAATCATAGATCATGAATAATAAAACATACTATAGGAATGCTGTGAGCCACCACACTTAGTTCTAAATCTGTACTTGAAATCTATTTTTAAATCATACATGCTAAGTGTAAAAGGACTCACCTCTGTGTCTGTAAACTGAAAGTTGAAATGTAGTAGCTAGTGACTTATATAAAATGATATCTGCAAAAAATTGTGAGCCTTTACACTTAGTTTCTAAAATCTTTTCTGTTATTCTTTAATCTTTTCTGTAGGGAGGTTCTTTTAACCGATATACACTATATGAGCTATCATAGTGTCCAACGCCTAGTTCTCTAATGGGAAAACTTCACGTTGGGGAGAGATGTCATACTCTTGCCAAGGAGTATAACCTAAGGTAAGTGATCACATCTGTAACTATCATCCATATAGAAACGGGAATAATCTAAAAATCTGAACCTATGTTGGCTCATAGTTCTGGGGCATGTGAACATACCCAACTCGGTGCTAAATACTACTCCCTTTAATTTATATGCTCATTCTGTAGGAAATCCACTTTTAAAACTATTATAAGGGTTTATAATGAAAACCACTTGTGTATCTGTTTATTGTAAACCATAATTAAAACTGTAAAGTGGATTCCATATCTAAGCTAAGATCAAAAGATCAAATCTTGATCAAAATATGAAATTAACTAATCATAGGGTGCTTAAAGCATTGCCACTTTTGAAATAATAATATTAAATTATGGATTAATAACCCATGCTTCTAATTCATGTCAAATCATCATAAAGTTCATGCTAAGTAATGAAAATATAGAAAATTCAATTCTAAATCTAGAAATTAATGTCACACGCATAAAAATACAAAAGTAGACATGAAATTCAACATCTAAATCATTTGTAATATCATAATCTTCAAATAGTAATATTTAGGTATGAACCTTAATTTGAAACTCATCTAAATTCATGTGAAATTAACTTCAAAAACTAATTTTGGATACAAGGATGAAAGAATTATCCTTGTTGAAAACCCAACATACCTTAATTAATGAATGGATGAAGAAGCTTGAATTTGAGTTCCTATTTGTGCTCTTGAAGATTATTTCTTGAAGATCTTGAATTGGGAATCTTGAATTTTGGGTTAGCTTGGAAAAAAATCGTGGAATTTGGGTTTCTTTAGGTTTTAAAATTCAAGTTATAGATTTTTCTTGGAGAGAAATCTTGTGAATAATGAGTGTATTAGGCTTAGAATAGGCTTAATTCCTTATTTTTCACGATTTGGGGGCTTGGGAAAATACTAAATTGCCTTTTGAAATTTTATGTTCGGAACTGGAATCTCAATTTTAGCCCTCAGCGTAACGCGGCACAATCATGGTAGATCACTGGAAAAGGACGAGTTCCATTTTGGGCTCTAGCACGACGCGGTCCTATCACATTGTGTCACTGGAAAAGGACGAGTGCTAGTTTTCACTCCACCGCGATGCGGTGTCTATTCTGTCTAGAATTTTGGCGCGATACTGGCTAATCACGATGACATACTGGAAAGGGATGAGTGAGATTTTGGACTTCACCGCGGTGCGGCATAATTGTGGTGCTTCACTGGAAAACATACAATTGCAAATCTGCCCTCCACTGTGACGCGGTGCTATCACGTTGGCCTACTGTTTCTCACTAAAAGTGTCATAACTTCCTACCCGAGTATCAGATTAAGGTGAAATTAGTATAGTTGCAAAGCTAATTCAATTATCTACAATTTGGTGGGTCTAGAGCTGGAAAATTCTACACGTATTAAGAGTTTTACATTTTTAAAGTTGACCCTTGACACACAGGAGGTAAATGAGACTAAGAAAAGTATTGGGTATTACAAATTTCCACTATCTCTGTCGCTCTGTGGTTGACCTTCCTTTTGTTCTGAATGCTGGAATTTCTTACTTTGCCTTCCCCAATATCAACTTGCTTCCTCTTCTCTTCCTCCACTTTTATCATATACACTTGGCTTGAAATATCCATGTCCTTGTTCAACAAGGCAGCCTTACTCTCCAAAATTAAGTCTCGGGACAACTCGGAAGCAAACTTCCTTATTCTATCCCTCATGCTAGATACTAACTCCAAGCATACTGAGATAACTAGTGAAACTTCAAGGTATACTCCATGACTGATATCTTGCCTTGCTTCAGGTTAACAACACTCTTCCACCTTCACCCCCGTCAACTCTTAAGGAAAGAAACAGTCAAGAAAAGCTCTAAAAAAGTCCTCCCACAAGGCAGACTCAACATCTACACCCCTGAGCTGCTCCCACTCTTCATACCACTAATGAGCTATATCTTTTAACTTATAGGCTGCAAACTCACACCTTCCACCTTAGTAATATGCATCACCCAAAAAAAAAATTCCATTTTATCTATGAAGCCCTAAGGATCCTCAATTTTTGTACTAGTGAAAATAGTAGGATTCAACCTCATAAATTGGCTAACTCTAGTGGCCTCAGATGATGGAGCAACAGAATCCACATACTCAGTTTGAGAGGCAACCAACTGAGTGAGAAAATAGATCGACTCGCGAAACTCAGTATTAGTCATGTTAGCTTGAGGTGTTTAAGGAGGGATAGGAGGAACTGGTGGAGATCCATTAGGACCATCAGAGACAATGTCCCTAGACCTAATCTGAACCCTTGGGTAGGACGAGCTCCATTTCTATTGTCCTTATAGAGAACAGAAGGGTTACCATGGATATTAGATCTTCTTGGAGGCATGATCTGAAAGGCAAACAAACAGGAATTAGAGAGATCTGAGACTTTAGACTTTATATCTAGAAAACAGAACACAAGAAAGAGAAGCATTCCTAAATGCCTCATAGGCTCTTCCTTATGAGTGTGGCGCACTACACATCAATACAACAGACTCTACTCGACACAGTTTTGTGGACACCTAACTAACCATGAACCTCGGGCTCTGATACCAATCTGACAAGACCCGAACTAGGTTATAGCCATGTTGGGTATCTCAAGTTCAACCAGGACCGGAGACCACCCCCAATACCCACACCATTGACCATATTTCACCCCATTTTGAATGAATTCCAAACATATAACAAGAGAAAATAATATTAATTTAAAGATATTGTAATAAGTCTATAACTAAAACCAAAATCCACAACCGATTAACCATCCAATTCCAATTCCAATTCCAATTCCAATTCCAATTCCAATGCCAATACCAATACCAATACTAATACTAATACCAACACCTCCCATGCCCATAATAATCCAAAAAAGCCTCTAATAAAAACCAAAGAATAACCTGTCAGGACAAGCCCCCGACCATAGCCAAAACCAAAACTAAAGAAATAGAAAAGACATAAAGAAATCTATAGCATGAAATGGGGTCTTTTGGAGTATGAAAGCTTCAGCATGACTCAAAAGTTTTCTCCGAATCACTAAGTCACTGAGCAGGAGGATTGGGAGTATGGTCGGTTCCTGCATCGTATAGAAATACAACACTCAAAGATTGTTAGCTAGGTGAACTAGCATGTAACTATGGGATAAAGATAAAGTAATGCCATTAATCTAAACCAATGCAAATTATAAATACATATATATACCATGCCAGGCTAGGGAACAAGGTTTAGAATGCATTTTAAAACCTTAACCTATATTGTGTAGATTTACCATCATAAATCCACCCACGAGCAATATAGGTCTGTGTTACCCCCTGAATGGGCCCTAATGCATGTAGCCACACGAATCGAAGATATCATAGATGGTTGGGATTCCTTTGTACCCTTTTCCCTCCATGATATATATACACATATATTGACTTGGGGGATTCTCTTTTACCCAGCAAGCACACGGTCATCAAGACCAACCCTTATATTGGCAAACATGAGTTTTCTTTGTTCGTCCTTTGACCTCACACCTTCACGACTAGCTATCACAACTCCTATTATTGCCCAATTAAAATATTTAACACATAACCAAACCACCAATGCCAGGAGTCAATTATTAAGAAATTATTAAGTGGTATTATCATACCGACTATAGCTTGCAAACAATGTCACTAGCCAACACTTAGGGGATTCCCATGTACCCCGCAAACTCTATTATTAAAATCAATTGGAAGATTCGTGTGTTCCCCATAAGGTTTCATAAATTATTCACTTACAGGATTCCATTGTACCCTATAGGGTATTGAAAACAATCCATAACCACTTAACTATTTATAACATGCATTAGTTTAAAAAGGGGAATAAAGCAAACCAAACACTTAAGGGATTCCATGGTGCCCCTACTTCAAATTCCCACCTTTCTTGTAACTAAAAACCAATTTTATAATATAGGGTTGGGGTCATAGACACTTCAAAACTCACAAATTTAGATAAGATTACCATTCTTAAGTTCAAGCACCATACTCATGTACCCACATGTTCAAAATCGTATTTAAAACATGGAAAACCATAGTTAAACCATGGGAAAACATTATTCAACAATGAACATCCAAAACCCCCAATATTTATTTCAAAACCATAAAAATACCATGAATCCATACATTAAAACCTGTGCTTTTAATAAAATAACAATATGGGAGGAGTAATATGCAAGAATTACAAAGATTTATGGAGAGAAATCATCCTTGGAAGCCTCAATTGGTTAATCTCTTGAAAAACCTAAGTTCTCTTGACCTTGAGAATTTGAGTGTTTTGAGAGTTGATTTGATGTGTTTATAAGGGCTAAGGATAGCCTAAAGAGGTTATAGGACGTGGATTTCAAGTTGGGAAAAAGGGAAAATATCCAGAATACCCTTAACATAAAAGCCAAAAAAATAACGTCATGGACTATAAGTCAACCATTGACTCAAAACCACTCCTTACGACTAATAGCCACGAGTTGTAACCAAGACAGTGACTAAGATCTCCATACACTGTCCACCTTACGACTCAACCACCCAACTCATAATCAGACCTTACGGCTCGTAAGGTGCAGTCTTAAGTAATACAGAACTCAAATGGGTTAGATACTGGACATCCTATGATTCCAAATTTGAAAGGCTTAATTTGAATCATTTCAAATAAAATTGATCAATTAATCACTCTACTCAAAATGAATATACTTAGATGATATTGTAATTACTATGAGATTTATCGAAACTGTAATTGAACTTATCAATTCATCTTTAATTTTAGTTAAATCAATTTATTTATTACTAAAAATGGCTTAATTTAAATCATATCAAATAAAATTGGTTAGATGATCTCTCTACTCCAGGCGAATACACTTAGTTGATCATGTAATTATTATGAGATTATTTGAAAGTATAAGTGAACTTATCAATTCATATTTAATTTTAGTTAAATCAATTTAATTATAACTAATATTGGCTTAATTTGAATTGTTTCGAATAAAATTGATCACTTTACTCAGGATGAATACACTTAGTTGATCATGTAGTTACTATGAAATTAGTTGAAACTATAAGTGAATTTATTAATTTATCTTTAATTTTAGTTAAATCAACTTAGTTATTACTAATAATGGCTTAATTTGAATCATTTCAAATAAAATTGGTTAATTGATCACTTTATTCAGAACGGATACACTTAATTAATCATGTAACTACTATGACATTAATTAAAATTGTAAGTGAACTTATCAATTCATCTTTAATTTTATTTAAATCAATATAGTTATTACTAATAATGTCTTAATTTGAATTATTTTAAATAAAATTGGTCAATTGATGACTCTACTCAGGACGAAAACACTTAGTTGATCATGTAATTACTATGAGATTAATTAAAATTATAATTGAACTTATTAATTTATCTTTAATTTTAGTTAAATTAATATAGTTATTTCTAATGATGGCTTAATTTGAATAATTTCCAATTAAATTGGTCAATTGATCATTCAACTCCGGACAAATACACTTAGTTGATCGTGTAATTACCATATGATTAATTGAAATTATAATTTAACTTGTTGATTCATCTTTAATATTAGTTAAATAAAATTAGTTATTACTAATAATGACTTAATTTGAATCAACAGATGACTAACATGTTGCAACAAATGAGTAATCTGTTGGAAATGACCAAACAGATATAGACATTTGTTGCAATAGATGACTAAACTCTTCCAACAGATGACTTATTTTTTTGAAATTATCAAATAGATATAAACATTTGTTACAACAGATGACTAATCTGTTGCAATAGATGACTCATCTAGTGGAAATTATTATTTATTGCAATAGATTACCCATGTGTTGGAAAGCAATTTAAAATACTAGGGAACTCAAATGCTTTAGGAGAACTCAAACGTTTGTCCCTTTGTCTAAGGTCTTGTCTTAAAGACTTCTCTTTAATTTTAGTTAAATCAATTGAGTTATTACTAATAATTGCTTAATTTGAATCAACAAATGATTAACCTGTTGCAATAGATGAATCATGTGTTGAAAATTATCAAACAGATATAGACATATGTTGCAACAGATGACTAAACTGTTGTAATAGATGGGTTATCTATTGAAAAACAATTAAAATACTAGGAAACTCAAATGTTTTTATGAGAACTCAAATGTTTGTCTCTATGTATTAAAGACTTATATTTAATTTTAGTTAAATCAATTTAGTTATTACAAAAAATTTCTTAATTTAAATCAACAGATGACTAACCTATTGCAACAGATGACTTGTCTGTTGAAAATTATCAAAAAAATAGGAAATCTATTGCAACATATGACTAATATGTTGCAACTAAACCTGTCAGGTGGGCCGGGCTGGCCCGTTTTGGCCCAGTTAGCCCGGACCAATTTGACCTGATCCAATAGGCTTTGGATTATCGGGTCGTCGATCCTAAGATGGGTTGTCTGAGTTGACTGGCCCAGTGGACCAGCCCAATTACAAAACCGAACTAGGCCCATCGGTTACCCGAACCAGACCAACCTGGTAATTTATTTATTTTTTATTTTGGAAAGTTGGTGGCCTTTTTCAATGGTCAAATTATAACGCCCCAAATTTGGTACCCGGAATGCTACACGGTGCTCATGACCCCGAAGGATCACAAGTTAACCCATGATTGATATATGTACCTGTATACTGTATAACATCATGTAAAATGCGGAAATAACAGACTGGAACATGCCATAAGGTTCAAAATAGATAAAATATACTATATGATAGTACGATATATCAATACCAAAACATGAGCTAAAATAAATTGTCTGAACATACTGTAGTCTGAAAGCCTCTAAAATTGAACTGTCTGAATAAGGAGTTGAAGGGAGATGTCCCCAACTAACTCCAACTACTGAAATAAACTAAGTAATGACATAATAAAGTAATGATCATGTCCTTAAAGGATGAGGACTCACTGCTAACTCTGACTGCTGAGACTGGAATGCTACTGATGATCTGGAGCTCGTGCTTCTGAGCCTATAGTATAAAACACCATAGCACAAATATGTCAATATGATTGAATGTACTGGTATGCAAGTGAGTTAGGTTGAATGCAAGGGTTTATATGCATGAACAATACTAGCTGACCGAATAACATGAACGTGAGAATACATACACAATACGTGAACTGTATCTGAGATCAAGACATTACTGAACCTGAATACTGATAACATAGGTTACTTATAATGGTGGTACTATTATCTCAATAACTGTATCTGCCAGTCCTATTTCTGATGGAACTAACTGAGTTCCATATTGAACTGGGTGACTGTATCTGACAGTCCTGAATTCTGTAGAATAATTTGAGTTTTATTACTGAGACTAAGACTGAGACTGTAACTGTGGGAAGTAGTCATCTAAACCGACATACCCCAAATAAAGCAATATATCTAATTTGGGGTCTAATCTGTAACCTCAATTAGAAAGGTGTCAATACCGCGCCACTGGTAAAGACAAATTGTAAGTGATCCCTCATCTAACAGGTACTTTAAGAAGAATGGTGGGACCCTCATCTGATAGGTTAAGACACGTCATCAACCCTCACCTAACAATTTATATGTCTCAACTTACGTTGGCTACATAGTTCTGGAGCGCAAGGATTACTTCTAAGAATCACACCCTCTACTCGCAGGTGAGTTCCCATCCTTGGGCTCACTGGTGCTGAATCCAACTCCCATCTGATTAGACACTGAATTTATTATACTAAACTGACTGGATTAGACTGGATTGGACTGAGTTTACTGAGTTTCGTTAACTGACAGAGTATCACTGAGATCTGATAACTAACTAAGATTACTGAGTTTTCCTGAGTCGTGGGACTGACTGAATTCTAATGCACATGGCTTGATTGAGAGTATCTTGAAAACATGACACTGGCTCTAGGCACATAGCTAAATTGTCGGGTACAAGTACCCCCATGACTCGATAGCAAGAAACTGACAAGACTTGACATTTCTTGATACATGACCATAGTAACAATTCATAGTACAATCATCGGGGATATTCATAAAGTATTTGCATACCATAAGCTCACACATGAATAGAAGTGCATGTAAATATGTCATAATTTCATAAGCCTAATCTCATGAGCATTACATCAATCTATCACAAATCATAACAATAATATAAGAGTCATTTGAACTTACAGGTGAAACATAGGTTCATCATTTTGGTCACAATTGAGTCATAAGGCATGTTTTCTATTCTCTTAGGCATTTAATCAAACACCTTGCATGCATAAATATAAACTTAGGCTTGGTCATTAAATTAATTCATCATGGTTGCATAAATCAACACAATTTAGTAGATTTCAATCCACATGCTAGCATAAATTAATAAAAACACATTTAACGATTCCAACTTGGGTATCATACACAACATCAACATGATCGTAATCAATCCACAACATAGACAGCACAATTTAAAATTTAAAATTGGATTCTTGGGATTCATGGACTAAAGGAATCCATAAATGAATACTTGACATACCTGGGTGGATGATTTCTTAAAGATTTATGGAGGAAAGCTTGAATTCTTGACTTGGAATTAAGTACCTAGGGTTTCTTGTTCTTGGGGATTGATCTTTGAGAGAAACCCTAATTGGATATTGTGAATGAATAATGAAGTTATGAGCTATTGTCTGGTATAATTAAGGGTTGAAATGGGTGTAAAAAGACCCAAATATCCTTTTAAAAATGGCTTTAAATTGCTGAACAGGCTCTACGACGGCTCGTGCGATGGTCCGTGGCTGGCTTGATGGTCCATCATTTTTTCCGTCACACTTGGGACAGAATAGGGACTCACTGCCTTAGTAGTGACGGCTTGGGCGACGGTCCATCGCTGGCTTGATAGTCTATCATTCTGACAGTCGCACTTGGGCCAGAATACCTTAGTAGCGACAGCTTGGGCAGCGGTCCGTCGCTAGCTCGATGGTCTGTCAATATGTCTGTCGCACCTTAGACAAAATATTAACTTACTGCCTTAACTGCGATGGTTTAGGCGATAGTCTGTCACTAGCTCGACGGTCCGTCAACCTGCCCGTCGCACCTGGGTGGTTCTGACAGCTCTCAGTAAAACATCCATAACTTTCTACCCCGATACTGGATTTGGAAAAAATTGGTATCGTTGGAAAGCTAATTCAATTTCTCACATGATAAAAAGTTGAAATTGGGTAAATTATATCTGGTTTGAATATTAATAATTTAGTAAGTCATCACTAACTCTTCTGGAGACTAGATTTGACTTAAAGAAAGTTCAGGGTATTACACAAATAGACCATTGGCCCAACAACCATAATGCTGTTTGGAGCTCCAATGGCTATTTGGCCTATTTTCCCATTTTTATTTGAAAAAAAAATGAATTCCAATGCTTTTCTATAAATACCTTATATTCAAAATCATTTTTCACATATTCTCAATCTCTCATTCTCTCTCAAATATTCTAATACATCTTTTAAAGTGCTCAATTTTATTTTTAATTGTGTAATTACAAATATCAAGTGGAAGTTTTCTAAAATTGCAACTTTCGGATACTTTTAAAATTGGTATTGTTGTTCCATCTCTTAGTTTTAATTTTTAATTAGTGTATTAATTATTGAATATTTATTTTTATTATTTTTGTGTATTTTAAATATTTTTTAGTTTAATTTATAATATGAATATATTAAGTAACCTCAGTAAAAGTGTTAAATTTTTTGGTCCCGAAAGTGGTAATGGTAATAAAAAATGAATTGATGGAGGTTTCGGTAGAGGTAGTACAAGTACTAGATATAATTATGTGCCTCCGGTACCAATTAGTCAACCTTTAGAGGATGAAATATGGGTAGGTGCTCACGATATGAATTTTTTAGAAGTTCAGAAAAATTATAGCATAGAAGAAGAGAACGAAGTAGACATGGTTAATTTAGATATAGATGATAAAAATATTGGTGAGACACCCGAAGTCGGAAATGCTAATGTTAAATCTAAATTGGTTAATCTTCCTCCGCGTCCTCCCCGTGCCCCTACAAGATCTCATAGAAGAAGTAGTATTGCATAGGAATTTTTTGGAAATAGAAGGAGAAAATAAGGTGCAATGAATATTTGTGAAGTTATATATGTACATAAGATCGGAGGCAATAAAAGGGGTACGGGTTCATTGATGAGACATTCATGAGTAAAACACGCAAGAGAGTTAAGCATTGCACAAGGTGGTGAGGCTGTTGGTGGGCCATCACAAACTAGATTGAATCCAACAACCTGTCAATTAGTTAAGAATTATAGTAAAATGAAGGACCAGAAAGAAATAGCAAAAATGATAGATCTGGGTTATTTGCCTTTCACTTTTGCTTCTCCGGATGCTTTTATTCATTATATTCAAGCAATTTATAATCCTATGTTTATAGGAATTAATAGAATTACTTGCCAGGCCGATATTTTTAGACTCCATGCACAATATGTTTATTATTTATCTGCATTATTAAAAAATATTCCATGTAGAATTGCTCTAACTTCTGATCTTGGTCGTGCTGTTAACAAAATTAATTATTTAATAGTTACTTGTCATTAGATAGATAATAATTTTGTTATGTAAAAACGTATTCTAGTATTTTTGTATGATGAAGATCTTAGAGACACTGGAAGATTATTTTTGAATCTATTTCTAAAGTAGCAAAATATTATGGTATTGAAAGAAAAGTTTTATGCATAGCTTTTTATAATACATCTAACAACAACACTATTGTTGAGTTGTTAAAAGTTGAACTTTCTCCGCCGTTATTCAAAATATTTCATGTTAAGTGTGCTTGTCATATATATAATTTAATCATAACAGATGGTCTTGAATTTTGAGCTTTATATTAAAAAGGTTCGGCTTGTTGTTGGCTTTATTCAAGAAAATAATCAAAAAGCTAGAGTGAGAGAATTTAAAACCAAATGTGAACAACTTAGACCGATATTTATGTCTGAAGAATGTGATACTAGATGGAATGCTATGTATACTTATTTAAAAACTTGTCTTGCTTATAAAGTTACTAGTACAATGACTTTTAATCAAGATTTTGGTTCTTTTCCTGAGTGTATGCTACATGATTCTGATTGGGATGCAATTGTTGATCTTGTTAAATTTTTGGAAAATTTTATATAGCTATGCTTGAATTCTCTGGTGCTTATTATCCTACTGCTTGCAATATTTTAGCCTATTTAGCTGACGTTTCTCATTTTCTTGACGAATAAAAGAATAAAGAAAGTTACAAAGAAGCTATTACTTCTATGATTGCTAAATTTAAAAAACATTTTTATCCGCTTCCCCCAATTTATTTGATTGATGCTATAATAAATCCATGTATGAAATATAATACTATGGCCGATTTTAGTTCTATTATTTATAATGCTTTAGAGATACAGCGTGCAGAAGAACCTTCTTTGTTTACGGCTATGAGTGATGCGAACAATTGCATGGAAGCATTATATAACATTATGCCGATTTACTTGATGAAGCCGTACAGACAAATATCACTCCAACTGTCACTCCTCAAGCTCTCGAGAAGCCATCATCTTCTAAAAGGAAGGAACATAGTAGTTATCCCGATTACCTTTTTTATTTAATGTTTAGGATAGGGTACAACCTTCATCACATAGAACACATTCTCGAGAAGAGCTTAAGTATTATCTTCGATAGCCGATAGAGGATGGTAGAGTAAGGATCTACGCGCGGGATTGGTGGAAGAATAATAAAAGACAATATCCTATGCTTTCAAGATTAGCTAGAGATATATTGAATGTTCTAATGTCAACTATAGCATTGGAGAGCACTTTTAGTGTGGGACGACAATAGCTTGGAGATAACCGACACTCATTGGGAAGCAATGCTATGAATGTTCTAGTTTGCCTTAGAGATTGGATTAAAGAAGAATGAAGAATTCAAGGAATGGAGGTGAGCCGGCAGACGAACAGAATTTTGAAGAAATTATGAAGTCAAGGGAGAACTCAACACAATCAAGAGCAATGAATAGTTTTGCCCCCATTAATTTTGATTTTCCTATGGAAGTTCCCATTAATATTAACAAGCAAGAGTTGAAAAAATTATGCAAAATTTGTAGATTTCTCAATCGTGTAACATATAAGTGTTGGATCATTTTGCAATCAATAAAATAAAACAATAGGAAGTAAGACCACAACTGTCACTGGACTTTAATCTATACAAGACTAAAATGAAAGATAAATCACGGATATATCTGATATGGATGTGATCCAAAGTTGTATATGGACATATCAAACAACTATATTTCTCAATCAAGAAATCAATTTAAATCCTTGATTGAGAACTTGGGTTTCCTTGTGAAGAGTAGCAGAAGAAGACTATAAATGATGAAGACTGAACACAGACACAAGTCATGCAACTTCAAGGAGAAAATTCAAAGTGTCTTATTCTTAGTCTTACAAGACTATGTAACTTTAGTTTACAATTATTATATAAAGAGTAGGATTGAGTCAACTTTGTAATATCAATTGAAGTTGTGTCAGAAGATCTAAAGAGCCAAATAATTCTTCAGAACTTGTTTCCTATCATTGTACTCGAACCCAACATTCAACGATCTAAGAAAACTTTAAAACCCAAGGGGACTGGAAGTAGGCACCACATTGATGTTTCAAACTAGGATAAATCTTTGTATTATTACTTTACGTTCTATTATTTACGTGCTTAATTGTTTAAATCTAATAACTAGAGAGCCACTGGGACAAACCTCCAGCCAAATCAAACTGACTAAAAATACTGAATGAACTACTCCAATATGGCCGAGGAAAGCTACTGATCTTAGCCAAAATTCACATTTTCTGAATTTGGTGAACAACTGGTGATCTCTAATAGTTTGCAACACAATTCTAGATGGTCTGCATGGTTATCCTCAATACGAGAATAGACAAGAATATCATCGATAAAGACTATGACAAACATGTCAAAATACAGTTTGAACCTTTGTTCATCAAGTCCATAAAGGCTGCTGGGGCATTTGTCAACCCGAAGGATATGACTAGAAACTCAAAATGACCATAACGGGTTTTGAAAGCCATCTTTAGAATATCACAGTCTCTTACTCTAAGCTAATGATAGCCAGATCTAAGGTATATCTTGGAGAAATAACTTTCACCTTGGAGTTGGTCGAATAAGTCATCAATCCTAGGAAGAGGATATTTATTTTTGAGAGTGACTTTATTCAGCTAATGATAGTCAATGCACATTCACAAAGAACTATCTTTTTTCTACACAAATAGGATGGGAGCACCTTATGGAGAGACACTAGGCCTTATGAAACCTTTATATAAGAGATCTTTAAGCTGCTCTTTTAAATCCTTAAACTCAACTGGAACCATTCGATATGGAGGAATAAAAATGGGCTAATATAATGCCTCGAGTCGGTACCCTAAACACTATACGATGCTCATAATACCGAAGAACCACAAGCTAACACATGACTGATACCTGCTGCAATAACTGAATAATAATACTGTAATATGTGGAAAATAGGCAAAAAACATGCCATAAGGTTTAATACTATAATAAAATTGAATACGGTATAACAAAAAACAAATCTGATACATCTGTCTGAAAATACTCTAGTCTGAAAAAACCTCTAAATAGTCTTAAATATGGAGTTGATGGGATAAGTCCCCAACTAACTTCGAACTACTAAAATAAGCTAAACTACTAAAATAATCATTATGTCCTCGAACTAAAAGGACTCACCACTAACTCTGTTAGCTAAATATCTGAATTTCTAAGTATGATCGGGAGCCCGCGGGTCTGAACCTATGATATAAAACATCATAGTGCAAAATAAAGGTATGTGTCAGTACTTTGAATGTACTGGTATGCAAAGTAAGGTAGGCTGAAATGCATGGGTTCATATGCATAAACAATACTGACTAAATGACATGAATATAACTGAATGAGAGCACAAGCGTGAAAACATAAACTGTAACTGAGATCGTGATAACACTGGAATACCAAATCTTACTTCTGATTAACTAATATCTGAGCCTACTGATATTGAATTATTGATAGTTGAGTGACTGTATCTGACAGTCTTGATTTTGTGAAATTATACTGAGTTCTGTTCTGAGATGAGTGACTGTATTTAGAAGTCTTAATTTTTTATAGAACTAAATTGACTGAGACTGGAACTGAAACTGATATCGTAGGAAGTAATCATCTAACTGACATGTCCCTTTCTGAACTGATTAGGGTCCAACTTGTAACCCCAGTTGGAAGGGTGTCATACTATGCCATGGGTAAAAACAGGCTGAGTCACCCTTATCTGGCAGGTGATCTGAACAAGAATGATGGTACCCAGGTAGATCACCTCATCAACCCTCAACTGGCAGGTTGATGTCTCCACCTATGCTGGTTGCGTAGTTCTAAAACACAAGGACTGATTCTAAGGATCACACCCTCTACTGGCAAGTGAGTCCTCATCCGTGGGTTCACTCGATGCTAAATCCTACTCCCAACTAAATAGACACTGGATTGGATTCTGGACTGTTTTAGGCTGGACTGAACTGTTCTGATTGTACTATATAACTGAACTAAATTGAGTTCACTAGATTTCATGGACTGAAGAAATACTACTAAATTATATTAACTGACTTAGTACTACTAAGGTCTGAACTGGATATTGTGATTGATTTTTGAATATTACTGAGTTTTCCTGAGATTTGTAACTGACTAAATTCTACCAATTATGACATGATTGATATTATCCTATGACGACCATGGCTCTAGGTAAACAACTAAATTATTGGGTATTGAATACCCCCAGAAATTGATAGCATAAATTATATGACATAGCATAATCTTGAAACATGATAGCTAAGTACTTGATCATCGTATATTCATTTGGGACATTCTAGCGAACACTTGCATGATATGAACTTTAATATATGCTGACATGATATAATTTTACTATTTAACTCACATAAATAATTCATCAAACACTTGAAGGAAATAATCTATGCACATGACACTAAACCAACATGTAAGCATCATAGTTCAATTCCACATTTACAACTTCAATGGTTTCAAAATGGTTTCGCATGATAATGCACACATATCAATCAATTCCACATGAATCTTATAGTAAATCATGAATACTTTCAAGTTCAACCATGAACTTCATCAAACTCATAAACTTGTTGTTAAAAGGGTTTCTTGAACTCCAAGGGTGTAAGAGAACCCTTGGATGAACACTTAACATTCCTTGGTTGCTAAATTCCTAAAGAACAATGTTGGAAATTTTGAGTCTTGGCCTTGAAATTAAATCACCTAAGATTCTTGAGCAATTTGAGAGAAAGTAAGTATATTTTGCTCAATGAAGGTTGAATCTCATGTTTTAGGGCTGAATAGGGGTGGGGAAAAGACCCAAATACCCCCCAAGGATGTGGCTTTTAATGACTAAAACTGGGTTGTCGATGCATAGGACGACGCACTGCATCGTTGGCATCGACGTGATAGCCAACGTGCCGCATCGATTCCACGTCGGTTCACTAGAAATTTCTATGAGGAGCCAAGAAAAAATATTGATTGACGCAATGGTTGATGCACCACACCGAGATCGCGTCGATTCACTATTTTAGATTCCCAAACGTGGTTTAAATGAGGTTCAAAAAATACAAAACTCATTCGGGAACACCTACTGATATTCCTGATCATGAATCAATATAAGGATTGATACTTTAAGGTCATAAGATTCATGAAATAGAGTTACCAACTTACGAAGGACAAAATAATACTAAGTCTGAATACTTAGCTAGAATTTTCTAAGTCTAGGACCCCTTAGCAAACTTAAAAAACTGAGTTGAGCTTAGGATTTTGTGGGTATTACAATATCTCTCCCTTAAGAACATTCATCCTTAAATGAGACTGATTAAATTGAGAATACCGATAAACTGGATTTAGAAACTGGACATGCACAATTGAAGCACGATTTTATGACTGAAATGACTGATATACTGAATTATCATACTGAACATGCATATATGATACATGAGTACATAGATGAAAATGATTTATGAATGCATGACTAGGATTGAAATATCAATTGATACCAAGTTGGTAGCTATATCTGAATATAAGACTGAGTAAATTCAAAGGAAATCTGTTACCTTGGGCTGAGTCTGAGCTTGCAAAGAAGAGGTAAGGATACTTGGTCCGCATATCTGCTTCTTCTTCCTAAGTAACTCCCTCAACAAACTAATTCTACCAAAGTACTTTGACTAGAGGGACTTCCTTGCTCCTCAGTTTGTGAATCTGATAATTAAGGATTTCGATAGGAGTCTCTTCATAAGAGAGATTGTTCTGAATATCTATGCCCTCTATAAGGACTACGACTGCTGGGTCACCTATGCATTTCTTAAGCAAGGAGACATGGAACAGTGGATGCACTGAAGCTAAATCTGAAGGCAACTCAAGTTCGTAAGCTACCTTTTTTAAATGACTGAGAATTTAGTAAGGATCAACATATCAGGGAATGAGTTTCCCCTTCTTGCCAAACCTCTTCACTCCTTTCATAGAAGAAATTTTCAAATACCCAAAATCACCAATCTCAAACTCAAGATCCTTTCTACGTACATCTGCGTACGATTTCTATCGGCTCTGAGTTGTCTTAAACCTTTCCCTTATCAACTGAACTTTCTCTAAGGTATAAAATATCAAGTTAGGCCCTACTACTGCAGCCTCACCCACTTCAAACCAACCAATAAGAGATCTATACCTCCTCTCATAAAGCGCCTCAAACGGAGCAATTTGAATATTAGAATGATAGTTGTTGTTATATGCAAATTCAATCATTGGTAAGTGGTCATACCAACTACCTTTAAAATCTATCGCACGCACTCACAACATATCTTTCAAAGTCTAAATGGTCCTTTCTTCTTGACCATCTATCTAAGGATGAAAGGATGTACTGAGGTGAACTCAGGTACCAAGACCCTTTTAGAATGCCTTCCAAAAATGAGAGGTGAACTGGGTACCTCTATATGAGATAATGGACAACAAACACCGTGCAATCTGACCAACTCCCTGATATAGAGTTTGGCATAATCTCGGCTGAATAGGAGGTATAGATTGGTCAAAAATGAGCTGATTTGGTCATCCTATCTACAATGACCCAAACTAAATCATGCTGGCGATGAGTACGAGGCAAACCCATCACAAAGTCCATGTTTACTTATTCCCACTTCCAGGTGGGAATACTAAACTCCTGCATGGACATACTTGGCTTTTAATGCTCAATCTTAACCTGCTGACATGTTGAACACTTAGCCATAAACTCTGCAATGTCTATCTTTATCTCACTCCACTAATAGATCTCCCACAAACCATGGTACATCTTAGTGGACCCTAGATGAATAGAGTAGCGTGTACCATGCATTTCTACAAGAACTCGTTGTCTCAAGTTGTCTATACCTGGCACACATAGCCGACCCTGACAATGCAAAACACCATCTCTCCCTTGGGATAATACCTCTACTTTTTGATCTCTAACTGATTCCTTCAACTTGACTAGACCGGGATCCCTATCCTGCTTTTCCTTTACCTTGGAAACCAAGGATGATTTTAAACTACTCTACACCCATACACTACCTTCTGCTGAATCGACTAAGTGAAAACCTAGTCAGGAAAGCTGATGAACTTCCTAAACTAACTTCTTCTTACCATCTTCCACATAAGCAATGCTACCCATAGACATCCTACTGAGAGTATCAGCCACTATATTGGCTTTACCCAGATGATATAGGATGCTCATGTCATAGTTTTTCAATAACTCCAACCACTTTCTCTGATAGAAGTTTAAATCTTTCTAACAGAACACATACTATAGGCTCTTATGGTTAGTGAACACATCAACGTGCACCCCATACAAATAGTGCCTCCAAATCTTTAAGGCAAATACTACTGCTGCTAACTCAAGATCATGAGTAGGATAGTTCTTTTCATGGGTCTTAAGCTGTCTAGAGGCGTAGGATATGACCTTACCTCTCTTTATCAAAACATACCCCAAATCGACTTTGGAGAAATCACAATATACCACAAACCCATCTAAACCATCTGGTAGGGTCAAAACTAGAGCTGTAGTGACTTGATTCTTTAAATCCTGAAAACTCCTTTCACAAGAACCTGACCACTTGAATTTGACTTTCTTCTGAGTCAATCTGGATATAGGGGATACAATAGATAAAAATCCCTCGATAAACCATCGGTAATAGCCAGTCAAGCCCAAGAAACTACTGATATCTAATAGAGAGATGGATCTAGGCTAGTTTCTCACTGCTTCGATCTTTTGGAGATCAACTCTAATGCCATCACCGAAATTAATATAGCCAAGGAAGGCTACTGACCTTAGCCAAAATTTGCACTTACTGAATTTGGTGAATAGCTGATGGTTTTTGAGAGTTTGCAATACTATTCTAAGATGGTCTTCATGATCATGTTTACTGCGGGAGTAGACAAGAATGTCATCTATGAAGACTATGATGAACATGTCCAAGTACTGCTTGAACACACGGGTTATCAAGTCCATAAAAGCTGCAGGAGAATTCGTAAGACCAAAGGACATGACTAAGAATTCAAAGTGACCATACCAAGTCTGAAGGTTGTTTTTGGGATGTCATATTCTCTGTCTCTGAGTTGATGATAGCCCGATCTGAGGTCTATCTTGGAGAAGTAACTAAAACCTTGAAATTGGTCAAACAAGTCATCGATTCTGGGAAGGGGATACTTGTTCTTGATTGTGACTTTATTTAACTGACGGTAGTCAATACACATTCTTAGAGAACCATTTTTCTTACACATGAATAAAATCGGTCTGCCCCACGGTGACACACTGGGTTTGATAAATCCTTTATCTAGGAGATCTTTTAACTATTGTTTTAATTCTCTGAGTTCTACTAGAGCCATTCTATATGGTGAAATAGATATGGGCGGAGTATCAGGAAGAAGGTCTATTCCAAAGTCGATTTCCCTTTTGGAAGGAACTCCAAGAAGATCTTCGAGAAACATATCTGGGAATTCACATTCTACTAACACTGATTCAAAAGTAGGGGTTTCTGAACTAAAGTCCTGGACTCGAATGAGATGGTAGACACATCCCTTGGATATCATTTTCTCGCCCATAGGTAAGAAATAAGTTGACCCCCTTAGTGCTGAAGTACTATCCCTCTATTCTAAGATAGGCTCATTCGAAAGTTGAAACTGGACAATTCTATTTTTTCAGTTGACTGAGGCATAGAAAGAATGAAGCCAATCCATGCCGATAATGATATCAAAATTAGTCATCTTTAATTTGATTAAGTCTACTGAAGTGACTTTCTGAGATATCATAACCAGAAAGTTCTTGTATACCTACTGAGCTATGATAGATTTACCCACTGAGGTAGAGACTAAAAAAGGCTCTGCTAGAATTTTGGGACTAACTCCAAAATCAATGGCTATATATGGAGTGACAAAGGACAATGAAGCTCCTAGATCTAGCAAAGCATAAACATGTAAATAGAAAACTTATAACATACTAGTGATCATATCAGGAGAACTTTCCTGATCATGTTGGGACTGAATAGCATAGAGTCTGTTTGGGTGCTGCTCACTGGTGGCATTGGAAGCGGCACCCTGCTGATTCAGGCGATCAGACTGAATTGGGGGACAGTTATACTGACCCTGAGAACCTGACTAGGGATAGTCTCTGACTCTGTGGCCTGGCTTTCCACAATTAAAAAACATATTATTGCCTGCTTTGTTGATACCCTGGTGGTTTCTATCATATTTTTGACAAAGGGGATTAGTTTGGGCACTGCTGACACTACCTTGGGTTTTAGGGCCTGGTGCCCTATCTCTATTACTGTATCTGAATTTTGGCACTGGAGCACTAGCTGAGGACGAAGCTGGAACTGACAATTTCGAGTGGAACTAAGAATAATTCCCACCCTTTGTCTTGGGCTGAGTGAAGTTGAAACTACCTGTTCTCTCTCTCTTGTCTCCCTCTCCTTCTCCCTATTATTATCCTTCTCTATCTACTAAGCATAAACCATGATCCTGGATAATTCCATCTTCTTAATCAACATTGTAGTTCTACATTCCTTGACCACACTACTAGACACCCCTGACATAAACTTACTCATCCTGGATCTGTTATCTGCCACCATATAAGGAGCATATCTAACTAATTGAGTAAACTTGAGAGAATACTCTTTCACTATCATGTTGTCCTACTTCAGATTTATCAACTCCAAAACCTTTGCTTCCCTCAATTCTAATGGGAAGAACCTATCAAGAAAAGCAGTGGTAAACTCTTCCCATTTAATGGGCTCTGCATCTGCGGCCCTTTCTGTTTTTCACTATTTGAACCATGAGTAGGCCATATCCCACAACTGATATACAGCCAACTCAGCGCTATCAACAGTAGTCACCTCATAATATCTGTAACTTTCTACACCTGATCAAGAAACTTCTGAGGGTCCTCATTTGACTTAGACCCAGTAAAAGATGGAGGGTTCATTCGGGTTAAATCCCAAATCCTGGTTACAGCAGTATTAGCCATTAGGTTGGCCGGAACAACAAATGTACATTCATTTTAGGTTACCATAAAATAAGGTAGGGTGGTGAAAGCTACTCTAAATTCAGCGTGGGTGACGTGTTCGTCTAGAGGATCTGGCTGGACGGGCTGGGGTTCTGTCTGGTCTCCTATTCCTGTTTTCTTAGTCCTCTTTAGAGGTATATTCTGTAAATATAAGATAAATTTGTATTAGATAGGGAATTTAACTGGAGCTCATGCTCACTCGCATGACATGAATACTGAAAGAAGAGAAACTTTTCGTAAAACACCTTGCAGACTCCTGTCCATAAGTGTGGTGCGCTACACACCCATGCATAAGATTCTACTAGATATGGCTTTCAGACTTTCTAAGACTCCACTGAACCTTAAGATCTGATACCAAGTTTGTAACACCCCGAGTATGTACCCCGAATGCTATACGGTGCTCATAATCCTAAAGGACCACAAGCTAACCCATGACTGATACCTACTACAATAACTGAATAATAATATTGTAATATGCAAAAAATAGGCAGAAAACATACCATAAGGTTCAATATTGTAATAAAACTAAAGACAGTATAACAAATACCAAATCTGATACATCTGTCTGAAAAATACTCTAGTCTAAAAAGCCTCTAAACTGTGTGAAATATGGAGTTGATGGGATAAGTTCCCAACTAACTCCGAGCTACTGAAATAAGCTGAACTACTGAAATAATCATAATGTCCTCGAACTAAGAGAACCCACCACTAACTCTGTCAGCTGAATATCTAAACTTCTATGTTTGATCGAGAGCCTGCATGTCTGAACCTATGATATAAAATAGCATAGCGTAAAAGAAAGGTAAGTGTCAGTACTTTGAATGTTCTAGTATGCAAAGTGAGGTAGGCTGAAATGCATGGGTTCATATGCATGAACAATACTAACTGAATGATGTGAATATAACTGAATAAGAGCACATGAATAAAAACATGAACTGTAACTGAGATCGTGATAACACTTGATTACCAAATTTGAATTCTGATTAAATAATATCTAAGCCTACTAAAATTGAATTACGGATAGTTGAGTGACTGTATTTGATAGTCTTAATTCTGTACAACTATACTGAGTTTTGTTCTGAGTTGAGTGACTGTATCTGACAGTTCTGATTTTTTATAGAACTGAACTGAGTTCTATATTAAGACTGGAACTGAAATAGAGATTATAGGAAGTAATCATCTAATCGACATACCCCTCTCTAAACTAATTGGGGTCTAACCTGTAACCCCATCTGGAAGGGTGTCAGTACTATGCCATGGGTAAATACAAGCTGAGTCACCCTCATCTGGCAGGTGCTTTAAATGAGAACGTGTACCCTCAACTGGCAAGTAGATCACCTCATCAACCTTCAACTGCCAGGTTGATATCTCAACCTATGCTGGAAACGTAGTTATAGAACACAAGGACTACTTCTAAGGATAACACCCTCTACTGGAAGGTGAGTCCCCATCCGTGGGTTCACTCGATGCTGAATCCTACTCCCAACTGAATATACACTAGACTGGATTCTAGACTGTTCTAGGTTGGACTGAACTATTCTGATCGTACTGTATAACTGAACTGAACTGAGTTCACTGGGTTCCTTGGACTAACCGAATACTACTACATTCTATTAACTGACTAAGTACTACTGAGGTCTGAATTTTACCAATCGTGACATAACTGATACTATCTTGTGACTGACCATGGCTCTAGGTAAACAACTAAATTGTCGAATATTGATTACCCCCAGGACTCGATAGCATAAATTCTATGACATGGCATAATCTTAAAACATGATAGCTAAGTACTTGGTCATCATACATTCGTTTGGGACATTCTAGCAAACACTTGCATGACATGAACTTGAATATATGCTGCCATGATATAATTTCACTATTCAACTCACATAAACAATTCATCAAACACTTAGAGGACATAATCTATGCACATGACACAAAAACAACATGTAAGCATCATAGTTCAATTCCACATTTGTAACTTCAAGGGTTTAAACATGGTTTCCCATGATATGCACACATATCAATCAATTCCATATGAATCTTGTAGTAAATCATGAGCTAAAAACCCCATTAACATGGTAATCATGAACACATTCAAATTCAATCATGAACTTCATCAAACTCATAAACTTGTAGTTAAAAGGGGTTCTTGAACTCCAAAGGTGGAAGGGAATCCTTGGATGAACACTTGACATACCTTGGTATATAAATTCCTAAAGAACAATGGTGGAAATCTTGATCCTTGTCCTTGAAATTAAATCACCTAGGGTTTTTGTTCTTGATCAATTTGAGAGAAAGTAAGCATATTTTTCTTAATAAAGGCAGAATCTCGTGTTTTAGGGCTGAATAGGGGTGGGAAAAAGACCCAAATACCCACCAAGGATATGGCTTTTAATGATTAAAATCCAGACTGTCGATGAGTAGGAAGACGCGCCGCGTCATTGGCATCGACATGATAGACAATGCGCCAGATTAAGTGCACATCGGTTCACTGGAAATTGCCACTGGGAGCCAATGAAATATATTGATTGACGCGATGGCCGCTGCACCGCACCAAGATCATATCGATTCACTATTTTAGATTCCTAAATATAGTTTAAACGAGGTCCAATAAATACGAAACTCGTCCAGGAACACCTAATGACATTCCTGATCATGAATCAATCTAAAGATCGATACTTTAAGGTCATAAGAATCGTGAAATAGAGTTGCCAACTTACAAAGGCTAAAATAATACTAAGTTTGAATACTTAGATAGAATTTTCTAAGTTTGGGACCCCTTAGCTATCTAAAAGACTTGAGTTAATCTTAGGATTTTATGGGGTCTTATAGTTGATGTAATACCCCGCACTTTTTCCTAGCTTGAAATTGTCCCAAAAATGTTAAAAGCTTTCTTTGGAAGATGAATCCACTTTTGCACGCGTGGTATTTTAATATTTTCACCTTTTGTCATATGAAAAATTAAATAAGATTTCCATCGATTTCAATTTCATCAAAATATGACATCAAAAGAGGAAGTTAAGGTCGACATACAGACGGCAGTAAAACCACCCAGGTGCGATGGTGAGGCCGACGAACCATCGGACTAGCGATGAACTGTCACCCACGACTGTTCCAGTGAGGAAATGTGACTACCTTCTGCCCAGGATCGATGGCCCAGGCTAACGGACCATTGGACTAGTGACAAACCGTCACTCAGACCGTCGCAAAGGAAATAATAATGGGCCTATTTTTCCTAGAAGCGACGGTCAGGACCGACGGACCATCAACCCAGCGATGGATCTTCGTACCCCACCATCTCACCAAGGTAGTAAGTTCCAGTCCTGGTCCACCAACTACGGTCGAAGTGATGGACCGTCGATCCAGCGATGGACCATCACATGAGTCATTGCAGGTTCCGTTCAGTTAATTTTAAGTAGTTTTTAAAGAGGTTTTTTGGTCTTTTTCTGCCCGTTTATATACCTATTAATATCCGACCAAGTTTCCTAAATTCATTATTATTTCACAACATTAAAATTAGGTTTTTCTCTCTAAGATTAATCCCCAAGAACAAAATCCAAATCTTCTTCAAGAACTAAGAGATTCAAAATTTTCAAGTTCAAGAACTTCAAGAAACTCAACCCAAGATGCATAGTGATCATTCACGAACTCCTTTCATCCATGAAGCCCAAGAATCTCTTTTCAAAGTTCAATTTTATGAATTTCTTTATGAATTTCATGTTGGGTTGCTTTTGTTCATATTGATAATGACCAATTGAATTCTAATCCATGTTGGGTGATAAATTTTATGTGGAATTGATTAGTATAAAGGTTGATTTAGGTGAATCCATGATTAAACCCTTGAATGGTGAAATTAGAGATAAATCATGATGTTTATTTGTTGTATAATGTTGTATACATATACTATGCCTACCATGTGTTTGATTAAATGCCTATATGAAGGAAAAGTGCCCAACTAGTATGATATTATGAAATCCCCATTTATGTACAAGTTTATGCATATCAAATATTTGATAAAATGCCTTAATAAATGAATTATGGACTGTGATGTTGGTCTTGTATTCAAGAAAGTCATGCTTTGTCAGTTTCTTTCCATCGAGTCCTGGGGGTACTTGTACCCGACAATTTAGTTGTATGCCTAGAGCCAGTGTTATGTTTTCATGATATCCTCAGTCAAGCCATGATCCATAGAACTCAATCAGTCATGTGACTTAGGAAAGCTCAGTAATTCAGTAACCTCAAAAATCTCACGAACTCAGTTAGTTGTCAGATATCAGTAGTATTTAGTCAGTTAACAAAATTCAATAAACTTTGTCCATGTTCAATCAGTTAATCATGTTCAATGTCTATTTAAATGGGTGTAGAAATTAGCACCGAGTGAACCCAGGGATGAAAACTCATCTGCCAGTAGAGGTTGTAATTCTTAGAAGCAATCCTTGCATTCCAGAACTACATAGCTAGCATAGGTGTAACATCATACCTGTTAGTTAAGGGTAGATGAGGCGAATTAACCCACTAGTTGAGGGTTCCCACCGTTCTTATTAGAATAACCTGTTAGTCGAGGTTCACTCATATATTGTCCTTACCCGTGGCACGGTATTGACACTCTTCCAATCAAGGCACAGATTGGACCCCAATTCAGCTATAATCCATCATTTAAGGCATGTTGGTTAGATAAATACCTCCCATAGTCTCAGTATCAGTCTCAGTAAAAGAACTCAGATAGTTCTTCAGAATTCAAGACTGTCAGATACAGTCAACTCAGATATAGTACAAAACTCAACTAGTTCTATCAGATTCAGGACTGTCAGATACAGTCACTCATGTTATCAGTTATCCGGACTCAATTATTAGTCATGTTAGTTATCAGTAAACTTATGTTATCATGATTTCAGATATAGTTACTATGTATGCATGCATGTATTCTCACGGTCATATTAGTCAGTTAGCCAGTATTGTTCATGCATATGAACCCCATGCATTCAGCCTACCTCATATGTATACCAGTACATTTAAAGTACTAATGCTTTTTGCTATGGTGTTTTATACCATAGGTTCAGAGACACGAGCTCCAAAGCATCAGTAGATTCCAATCTCAGCAGTCAAATCTAGAAGTAAGTCCTCATCTTTTGAGGAAATAATCATTACTTTATTATCTCATTAATTAATTTATTATTTATTGTTAGTTGGAGACATGTCCCATCAACTCCTTATTCAGACAGTTCAGTTAGTTAGAGGTTTTTCATACTATCATGTTCAGACAGTTATTTTAGTTGTTCTGGGTATTTCATACCCCATACAGATGTAATATCTTTATAAATTATGTTACAGTTTTGAACCATATGGCCATTTTTGTTCATGTTTCTGCATTATATAGTATATTATACAGTACACAGGTATAGATATCAGTCATAGGTTAGTTTGTGGCCGTTCGAGGTCATGAGCATCGTGTAGCTTCCAGGTACCAGATTCAAGGCATTACAAACTTGGTATCAGAGCCTAAGGTTCAATAGAGTCCTAGGAAGTCTGAAAACCGCATCTAGTAGAGTTTTGTGCATGGGTGTATTGTGCATCATATTTATGTGCAGGATGCTATTAGATGTTTAGGAATAGTTTCTCTTCTTTCAGTATTCATGTCGTGCCAGTGAGCATAATCTCAAGTAAATCTCTTAGTCTAATCTATTTCTTCTCTTTATTTCAGAACATGCCTCCCAAGAGAAGAACTTATCCTGTCCAAGAAGATCCCTTGGATGAACATGTATCTCATGCGGAGTTCAGAGCTGCATTCACTATTCTTGCTCAGTCAGTTGCTGCTCAGAATGAACGTCCAGCTACCGTTCCGGCCAACCTAGTGTCCAATTAGTTGCATCCAGGATTCGGGACTTCACTCGAATGAATCCTCCATCCTTTGTCGGGTCTAAGGCAGATGAGGACCCTCAGGAATTCCTAAATCAGGTGCAGAAGGTTACAGACATCATGGGGGTTACTTCTAGTGAGAGTGCTGAGCTAGCTGCATATCAGTTGTAGGATGTTGCTCACACTTGGTTCAAGCAGTGAAAGTCAGAGAGGGCATTTGATCCAGGGTCAGTTAAGTGGGAGAAGTTTACTTCTACTCTTCTTGATAGATTCTTTCACCTAGAGCTTAGAGAAACTAAGGTGTTAGAATTCATCAACCTCAAGCAGGGCAACATGACGGTGAAAGAGTATTCTCTTAAGTTTACTCAGTTAGCCAGATATGCCCCTTATGTGGTTACAGATAGCAGGGTCAAGATGAGTAAGTTTGTTTCAGGGGTAAATGATAGCATGGTTAATAAGTACAGATCCGCCATGCTGAATAGTGACATGACTTTAGCTAGGCTTATGACTCATGCTCAGTAAATAGAGGAGAAGAAGATTAAAATGAGGGAGAAACAGAATAAGAGAAAAAGGACAGGTAGTTTTAACTTTACTCAACCTAAATCAGAAGAAGGAAGCCATTTCAGTTTCATCCTAAGTCCTCAGTTCCAGCTCTTTCTTTAACTAGTGCTCCTGTGCCTAAGTTTAAAGATAGAGTGTCATGCTCTAAGTCTCAGGGCAGTGTTAGCGGTGCTCGCACCTATTCATTTTGTCAAACTTGTGGCAAGAACCATCAGGGTAATTGCAGAGCTAGTAGTGATACTTATTTTGGGTATGGCAAGCCAAGCCACAGAGTTAGAGATTGTCCGCAGTCAGTTCCATAGAACTGTTCCTCAGCTCAGTCTGAACGCCCAAATCAGTAGGGTGCCACCTCCAGTGCTACTAGTGGACAACGCCCAAATAGATTCTATGCTCTCCAGTCCCGGCAAGATCAGGAAAATTCTCTTGATGTGGTTATTGGTACATTATAGATCTTTCATATGCATGTTTATACTTTGCTAGATCCAGGTGCTTCTTTGTCTTTTGTTACTCCCTACATAGCAGTTGATTCTGGAGTCAGTCCCAAAATTCTAGTAGAGCCCTTTTCAGTTTCTACCCCAGTGGGTGAAACCATCATAGCTCGACGGGTATACAGAAACTGCCCGATTATGATATCTCAGAAAGTCACTTTATTAGACTTAGTCGAATTAGAGATGGCTGATTTTGATGTCATTCTCGATATGGATTGGCTTCATTCTTGCTATGTGATAGTCAACTGGAGAAACAGAATATTCCAGTTCTAGTTTCCAAACGAAATATCCTAGAGTGGAAGGGTAGTATATCCGCTTTCAGAGGTCGGTTTATTTCCTACCTTTGGGAATGAAAAATGATATCTAAAGGATGTGTCTATCATCTTGTTCGTGTTAAGGAAACTAGTTCTAAAACTCCCAGTCTTGAATCAGTACCAGTCATGAGTGAATATTCAGATATCTTTCCTGAAGATCTTCCAAGAATTTTTCCCGAAAGGGAAATAGACTTTGGCATTGATCTTCTTCCAGATACTTAGCCTATATCTATTCCACCATACAGAATGACACCAGGAAAACTCAGAGAATTGAAAGAGTAGTTGAAGGATATCTTAGATAAAGGATTCATCAGACCCAGTGTGTCCCCATGGGGTGCTCCAATATTATTCGTGCGCAAGAAAGATAATTCTATCAAAATGTGTATAGACTACCGTCAACTTAATAAGGTCACGGTTAAGAACAAGTATCCTCTTCCCAAAATCGATGACTTGTTTGACCAACTTCAGGGTGCTACCTATTTCTCTAAGATAGACCTCAGATTTGTCTATCATCATCTCAGAGTCAAAGAATGTGACATTCCAAAAATAGATTTCTATATTCGGTATGGTCACTTAGAATTTCTAGTCATGTCATTTGGACTTACCAATGCCCCAGCAGCTTTCATGGACTTGATGAACTGTGTGTTCAAGAAGTACTTGGACATATTCATCATAGTCTTCATAGATAATATTCTGGTCTATTTCTGCAGTGAGGGAGATCATGCAGACCATCTCATAACAGTACTTCAGACTCTCAGAGATCATCAGCTATTCTCCAAATTCAGTAAGTGCAAATTTTGGCTAACGTCAATAGCATTCCTTGGCTATATCATTTTCGATGATGGCATTAGAGTAGATACTCAAAAGACCAAAGCAGTAAGCAACTGGCCTCACTATGTCTCTCCATTATATATCAGGAGTTTCTTAGGTTTGGATGGCTATTATAGGCTATTTTTTGAGGGATTTTCTTTATTGCATCCCCTATGTCCAGATTGACTCAGAAGAAAGTCAAGTTTCAGTGGTCAGATCCTTGCGAGAAGAGTTTTCAGAAGTTGAAGACTCGACTTACATCAACTCCAGTTTAGCTCTTCCAGATAGTTTAGATGGGTTCGTAGTGTATTGTAATGCGTCCAGTGTAGGTTTGGGTTGTCTCCTCATGCAGCATGGTAAGGTCATAGCCTACGCCTCCAGACAGCTTAAACCCCATGAGAAGAATTATCCTACTCTTGATCTTGAGTTAGCCGCCGTAGTATTTACCTTGAAGATTTGGAGGCATTATCTATACGGTGTTCATGTAGATGTGTTCATGGATCATAAGATCCTTTAGTATGTCTTTTCTTAGAAAGATCTCAATCTTTGTTAGAGAAGGTGGTTAGAGCTCTTGAAAGACTACGACATGAGTGTCCTTTATCATCTGGGCAAGGCCAACGTAGCGACCAATGCTCTCAGTAGACTGTCTATTAGTAGTGTTTCTTATGTCGAGGACAGTAAGAAGAAGTTAGCTCAAGGAGTCAATCAGATTGCCAGACTAGGCATTCGCTTAGTTAATACAGAGGAGGGTAACATATGAGTTTAGAGTAGTTCAAAATCATCTCTAGTTTCTGAGGTGAAAGAAAAGCAACATAGGGATCCTAGCCTTGTCAAGATAAAAGAGTCAGTCAAGGATCATAAAGTAGAGGTTTTCTCCTAAGGGGTAGATGGTTTTCTGCGATGCCAGGGTCGTCTGTGTGTTCCAGATATAGATTACTTAAGGTAGCAAATTCTTGCAAAGCGCATAATGCGCGTTACTCTATTTATCCAGGAGCCACAAAGATGTACCACAATTTGCAGGAAATCTATTGGTGGAGTGGGATAAAGAGAAACATTGCAGAGTTAGTGCCTAAGTGCTCTACATGTCAGCAGGTTAAGATAGAGCATCAGAAGCCTACTGGGTCCATGTAGTAGTTCAGTATACCTACTTAGAAGTGGGAAGAAGTAAACATAGACTTCGTGAAGGGTTTGCCTCGATCTCATCGTCAACATAATTCAGTTTGGGTCATTGTAGACAGGATGACCAAATCAGCTCATTTTCTTCCAGTTCATACCTCTTATTCAGTCGAGGATTATGCCAAACTCTACATTAGAGAGTTGGTCAGATTGTACGGTGTTCCGTTATCTATTATCTCAGACAGAGGTACCCAGTTCACCTCTTATTTCTAGAAAGCATTCCAAAAGAGTCTTGGTACCCAAGTTCATCTCAGTATAGCCTTTCATCCCCAGATAGATGGTCAAACAGAAAGAACCATTCAGACTTTAAAAGATATGCTGCGAGTATGTGCAATTGATTTCAAGGGAAGTTAGGATGACCACTTATCTTTGATTAAATTTTCATACTATAACTATCATTCCAGTATTTATATGGCTTCATTCAAAACTCTCTATGGTAGGACATGTAGATCTCTAATTGGTTGGTTCGAAGTTAGTGAGGCTTCAGTCATAGGGCCTGACTTGTTATTAGATACCTTAGAGAAAGTTCAGTTGATCAGAGAAAGACTCCGGGCTCCTCAGAGCCGACAGAAGTCTTATACAGATATTCGTAAAAAGGATCCCGAGTTAGAGATCAGTAATCTTGTTTATCTAAAGATCTCTCCCATGAAGGGAGTGAAGAGGTTCGACAAGAAGGAAAAGCTCAATGCCCGATATGTCAGTCCCTTCAAGATTCTCAGTCGCTTTGGCAAGGTAGCTTATGAGCTCGAATTGCCTTCAGATCTAGCTTTAGTTCATCCAGTCTTCCATGTCTCCTTGCTCAAGAAGTACATAGGTGACCCAGCAGTTGTAGTCCCTATTCAGAGCATAAATGTTTAGAACAGCCTCTCTTATGAAGAGGTTTCAATCGAAATCCTAGACTATCAGACTCGTAGATTAAGGAACAAAGAAGTCCCTCTAGTTAAGGTTCTTTGGCAAAATCAGTCCATCGAGGGAGCTACTTGGGAAGCAAAAGCAGACATGCATACCGAGTATCCTTACCTCTTCTCCACCAATTCAAATCAAGCTCAAGGTAACAGTTCTCCTTAAGCTTACTCAGTTTCATGTTCAGTGTTCATCACAAACTTGGTACCAAGTACCATTGCATATTCAATCATGCATTCATGTATCAGCTCAGTTATATAATTATGCATCATACATGCATTCTCATTGTGAGAAACTTAGTTCATCAGAAAAACCAGTCATGCATTCATGAATCAGTTACACATGCATCAGATATGCATGTTCAGTATGATATATTTAGTTATCAGTCATGTCATTCATGAAATTATGTTCCATCCAGTCATGTTTAGTTTGTACATCAGTTTATATTCTTTCCCCCTCACTCATTCTCATTCGAGGATGAATGTTCTCAAGAGGGAGATATTGTAATACCCCGTACTTTTTCCTAGATTAAAATTGTCCCAAGAATGTTAGAAGCTTTCTTTGAAAGATGAATTCACTTTTATACGCATGGTAAATTATTAAGGAATTATTAAGTGGTATTGCAAAAAATGTCACTAGCCAACACTTAGGGGATTCCCATGTACCCCGCAAAGTCTATTATTAAAATTAATTGGGAGATTCCCGTGTACCCCACAAGGTTTCATAACTTATTCACTTAGGGGATTCCATTGTACCCCATAAGGCATTCAAAACCATCCTTAAACCCTTAGCCATTTATAACATACATTAGTTTAAAAGGGGGAATAAAGCAAACCAAACACTTTGGGGATTCCATGGTGCCCCTACTTCAAATTCCCACCTTTCTTATAACTAAAAACCAATTTTACAATACAGGGTTGGGGTCATAACCACTTCAAAAGTCACAAGTTCAGAGAAGATTACCATTCTCAAGTTCAACCACCATACCCATGCACCCACATGTTCAAAACCGTATCTAAAACATGAAAAACCATAATTAAACCATGGGAAAACATTATTCAACAATGAACATCCAAAACACCCAACCTTTATTTCAAAACCATAACAATACCAAGAAAGCCATACATTAAAATATGTGCTTTTAATAAAATAATAATATGGAAGGATTAATATGTCTGAATTATAAAGATTTACAGAGAGAAATCATCCTTGGAAGCCTCAATTCGTTAATCTCTTAAAAACCTTAAGTGTTCTTGACCTTGAGGATTTGACTGTTTTGAGAGTTGATTTGATTTGTTTATAAGGGCTAAGGATAGTCTAAATAGGTTATAGGACGTGGATTTCAAGTTGGGCAAATAGGTAAATGTCCAGAATGCTCTTAACTTAAAAGCCAGAAAAATAACGCCTTGGACTACGAGTCAACCATTGACTCATAACCACTCCTTATGACTAGTAGCCACTAGTTGTAACCAAGTCAGTGACCAAGATCTCCATACACTATCCACCTTACGACTCAACCACCCAACTCGTAATCAGACCTTATGACTCATAATCAGACTTTGCGACTCGTAAGGTCTGGTCTTAAGTAATACAAAACTCAAATGGGTTAGATACTGGACATCCTATGATTCCACCTAATGACTGGTAATATATCCTCATGGCTCTCAGTGAGCCACTCATACTCAGAGTAGAATCAAGCCACTAAGCTTTATGATTTGTTTACGACTCCACCTAATGACTCATCATAACCCTTAACGAATCGTGCCCTCTAGTCGTACCCAAGATAGAACTTACACCACAAACATAGGCCTCTTTATGACTAGGGTACCTGACCCATCAAGACACCATACGACTCATAGTGTTAAGTCGTATCCAAGGCAGTGAGCTCAAAGCTCAAAAATTTTCAAGGATCGAAATCTGGGGTGTTCACCTTTTTATTAATGCACAAATTAATTATTGGACTATGAATAAAAACATTTTTTATATAATAAAAATAACATACATTTCCAATAATGAGTTAAAAATTATCGAAGTCATAGACTAAAATCAAATAACAACATAAGACTATTTACTATTACAATAAAGGTAAACACAGATTGGTAACAGATGAACCATCTGTTGAAATAGACGGATTTATTAGAAATGACCAATTAGCTAATGACATATGTTGTAACAGATTAGTCATCTGTTGCAACAAATTAGTAATCAATTGGAAATGACCAAATAGATAAAGACATTTGTTGTAACAGATTGGTTATCTGTTGTAACAGATTAGTAATCTGTTGGAAATGACCAAACAAATAAAGACATCTGTTGCAACAGATTGGTCATCTGTTGAAATAGATATGTATATCTATTTGATCATTTCCAATATGACTCATCGGTTGTAATAGGTTATACATTTAGATAATCATATAATTACTATGAGATTAATTGAAATTGTAATTGAACTTATCAATTCATCTTTAATTTTAGTTATTACTAATATGGCTTAATTTGAATTATTTCAAATAAAATTGGCCAATTGATCACTCTACTCATAATGAATACACTTAGATAATCATGCAATTATTAAGAGATTAATCGAAATTGTAATTGAACTTACTAATTCATCTTTAATTTTAGTTAAATTAATATAGTTATTTCTAATGATGGCTTAATTTTGAATAATTTCAAATAAAATTTGTCAATTGATCATTTTACTCAGGATGAATACACTTAGTTGATCATGTAATTACCATGAGATTAATTGAAATTATATTTGAACTCATCATTTCAAATTTAATCTTAGTTAAATCAAATTAGTTATTACTAACAATGGCTTAATTTGAATCATTTCAAATAAAATTGTTCAATTAATCACTCTACTCAAAATGAATACACTTAGATGTTATTGTAATTACTATGAGATTAATCAAAATTGTAAAATGAACTTATCAATTTATCTTTAATTTTAGTTAAATTAATTTATTTATTACTAAAAATGGCTTAATTTAAATCATATCAAATAAAATTGGTCAATTGATCAATCTACTCCCAACGAATACACTTAGTTGATCATGTAATTATTATGAGATTAATTGAAATTATAAGTGAAATTATCAATTCACCTTTAATTTTAGTTAAATCAATTTAATTATTATTAATAATGGCTTAATTTGAATTGTTTTGAATAAAATTGATCAATTGATCATTCTACCCAGGATGAATACACTTAGCTGGTCATGTAATTACTATGAAATTAATTAAAATTATACATGAATTTATTAATTTATCTTTAATTTTAGTTAAGTCAATTTAGGTATTACTAATAATGTCTTAATTTGAATCATTTCAAATAAAATTGGTCAGTTGATAACTCTACTCAGAACGAATACACTTAGTTGATCATGTAACTACTATGAGATTAATTAAAATTGTAAGTGAACTTATCAATTCATCTTTAATTTTATTTAAATCAATATAGTTATTACTCATAATGTCTTAAATTGAATTATTTCAAATAAAATTGGTCAATTGATCACTCTACTCAGGACGAATACACTTAGTTGATCATGTAATTACTATGAGATTAATTAAAATTGTAATTAATTTTATTAATTAATCTTTAATTTTAGTTAAATTAATATAGTTATTTCTACTGATGGCTTAATTTGAATAATTTCCAATTAAATTGGTCAATTGATCATTCTACTCCGGACGAATACACTTAGTTGATCGTGTAATTACCATGAGATTAATTGAAATTATAAATGAATTTATTGATTCATCTTTAATATTAGTTAAATAAAATTAGTTATAACTAAAAATGGCTTAATTTGAATTAACAGATGACTAACATATTGCAACAGCTGAGTAATCTATTTGAAATGACCAAACAAATAACGACATTTATTCCAACAAATAATTCATCTGTCGGAATATATGAGTAATCTCTTGGAAATGACTAAACAGATATAGACATCTGTTGCAACAGATGACCAACCTCTTGCAACAGATGACTCAGTTTTTTGAAATTATAAAACAAATATAGACATCTGCTACAATAGATGAATAATCTATTGCAATAGATGACTCATCTGGTGGAAATTATCAAACAGATAGGATATCTATTGCAAGAGATTACATATCTGTTGGAAAGCAATTTAAAATACTAGGGAACTGAAACGTTTTAGAAGAACTCAAACGTTTGTCCCTTGTCCAATGTCTTGTCTCAAAGACTTCTCTTTAATTTTAGTTAAATCAATTTAGTTATTACTAATAATTGCTTAATTTGAATCAATAAATTATTAACCTATTGAAACAGATGACTCATCTGTTGAAAATTATCAAACAGATATAGACATATGTTGCAACAAAGGACTAATCTGTTGTAACAGATGAGTTATCAATTGAAAAACAATTCAAATACTAGGAAACTCAAACGTTTTTAGGAGAACTCAAATGTTTATCCCCATGTATTAAAGACTTGTCTTTAATTTTAGTTAAATCAATTTAGTTATTACTAATAAGTTCATGAAAAAGGTGAAAAAAAGTGCTTTGGGCTATTTTTGGAGCAATTATGGATGTTCAGGACACATTCAGGCTTGATCGCGATCAAGTCATGTTTGAGAATTGAAGAAGAGCTGAAATAATGACTCTTAACACTTATTAAGTCAACCCACGGACCGCATGTAGGATATACAAACCGTAAGTAGGCAAAGAAAGTGCCAGAAGTCCAAAATACCGAGAGCTAAATTTGCAGAATTTTTTCATCCGCAACTTACGCCCTGTAATTGGGCCTAGGGTCAAGACTGCAGGTACTACCTACACCCAGTGACAGAGCACAGGTACAGACCACATATGGCCACTGATTCTATTTTCTCCTATTTTATTCGGGCTTTGATTTTAGGGTCTCCTATTGTACTATAAATACCCTTTATGTGTTTTCTAGTAGAAGTAATGCACTTTTGATACTCACAAACATATTTTGATTCCAAGATCCAATTTTGATCTTGGGATTCTCCTGTATTGACTTCAGTTCATTAATTCAGTTATGGTTGTGGGTTTTAACACTACTTATCATTGTGATTTCATCTATGCTTTTACTTATAAGTTTTATTAATTTCTTCACAAGCATAAGCAACTAAAACCCATAGCTAAGGTTGTGGAAACTATGGCGAATTTACAAAGTAGGGGAACTGCTTTCGTTTTTCTGAATCGATACCCATGCATACCTTGCTTTATCTTCATTATAATAGTTTTCTTAATGGGTGCACACTTTAGGATCCTTCCTAGATATTGTTTCTTACTCAAAAAAAGGAGTAGTGACTACGAAAAGATAAAGACAACAGTAATTTGGAGTTCAACTGTCGATCCACGCTTCTAGGTTCTATCTTAATAAGATGGTTAGATTTAATCTAATAACTAGAAACTCAAAAGGTAATAGTTAACTGGGATCAGGATAAGGGTTAGTAAGGTGATATCCTGAGACTTAGAAAGTAAAGGGTAAAATCTTTTTGCTCTACCTAAAGATTGCAGAAGGTACACAGCTTATTAATTTTGTATGTAAAGTATTGGGTTGGTTCAACAAACCACGATAAACTTACGGAGTTAATAATCCAGGGGGAACACAATCCTAGTGTTTATCTATGACTGCTTACAACTAAAGTTAGTATAGTTACGTTCTTGAGATTACTACAAACCCCTTCCCCCTTTTACTTTTCTTGTTCTGTCTGTGGACAACAACTGCAAAGATCTACAATTTCATGTATTTCCTTGGGATTCGACCCCAACCTTAGTTGGGTTACTATATTTTGACAGTGACCATATCATCATTTGATAGGAGGTGTTGTTTGTACATCATCAAAATTTTGTCGCCATTGCCGGGGAACACAGTGTTGATTTGTGATTAAAAATTGTTGCAATTTTTGGGTTTTTCTTTTTGTTTTTGCTCTTAGTTGGGCATCGCTGGTGTATGCCTAGAACATAGAGTAGAGGCAATTCCTTACTCCCACTGAATCCAAATCCAGAGAGAATCCTACAAACACCTGGTAGGATGTCTGGGCACAAAAGAGATGAACCTCCTGAAGGGGTTCATAATGTTGTACCTCCCCCTCCCCTTTTATAGAAGTACAAGATATTATTGATTGAAAGACTAGTTAGCTATTATATCAAGCTGAAGCCTAGAAAAGGGAAAAGGGAGAAGCTTAGTGGGTAGCTAGGGAGGCAGAACTACTATGACAGATACAAAGACAGTAGCAAAGAGCAAGATGGTGACTGGAGAAAAAAAGATAACTATAGATAAAAGGTAGATAGGTATATTCCACCTGGCAGACGAGATATAAAATCCAGAATGGAAGAGATGCTAACTAAGTTGGTGAAGGGTCAGGAAAATCAAGAGATCAACCTTAAGGAGATTAAGGTCGACACTTTAGGATTGACCCAAAAGGCTAAGTCATATGCCGCGGCTATCAAGCTGTTAGAGCACCAGTTCGGGCAGATGTTAGCAACTCTGAACCATAGGCAGCCATGTACCCTTCCAAGAAACACGATGCAAAATCTAAAAAATAATGGTCACATACTTACTATTACTATAAGGAGAACTATCACGTACTTAATATTACCACGAGGAGTGGTATCACTACTATGGATCCCCCACGACCTACTACAAAAGCTGATGATGATGAGATACCTATTGTTGAGTCTGAGAAGGTAACAGGTGATAAAGGTGAAACCACTGAAGACAAAGGTAAGGGTCCGGTCATTAAGCAAAACATCAGTCAATTTCTAAGACCTCCCCCACCTTTTTCCTCAGAGATTAAAGCAAAATAAAGAGGAAGGTAAGTTCAAGCAATTCATCAATATACTAGAAGAATTGAGCCTGAACATACCTCGTCTTGAGGCGTTGAAGCAGATTCCTAGATACACCAGGTTCATGAAATAATTGGTCACAAGGAAGAAAGGAGCGACATTTGAGAATTTTGATGGTATGCACCACTACAGTACAGTGAAGACTAGGTCTTTAGCGCAGAAATGGGGTGATCCTGGTGCATTCACTATACCATGTACTATTGGGTCATCCCAATTTGCCAGAGCTTTGTGTGATTTAGGGGATGACATTAATTTGATACAGTTGGCCATATTCAAGTAATTGGGATAGAACCCTCCGAAATCGACTTTGATATGGTTATTGATGGTGACTGTATAGTGAAGAAGCCCAGGGAAATCTTTTTTAATGTGATCGTGAGGGTGGATAACTTCATCTTTCTGGCTGACTTTGTCATCCTGGACTGTGAGGTTGACACTAAGATACTCATTATATTAGGATTACCGCTTATGGCCACAGGAAGAGCTATGGTTGAAATGAAGAAACGTGAGCTAAAATTCTGAGTCAACGGTAAGGAGGCTACATTCAACATTCGAAAGTCAATGAAGTATCCAACCGACATGAGGGTAGTGTTGGTG
Organism: Capsicum annuum; assembly: GCF_002878395.1. NCBI lineage: Eukaryota > Viridiplantae > Streptophyta > Magnoliopsida > Solanales > Solanaceae > Capsicum > Capsicum annuum. The sequence goes on along the minus strand of NC_061115.1, from coordinate 184,482,568 downwards.
ATTGAGTGCACTATTAACCTTGGAGGATATTTCTATGGGTATCTTGATGAATTTTGAGTAGACAAGATACTCGCGTTGTGCTGCGACCTTAAACCATAAGCTTTTTGGTGAAGTCTTAGAAACCAACATAGCCATGTAGGGCCACGACATAAAATCAAGTGCTGAGTGAGAGGCAACCCACTATTTTTAGTGTTAACATTTTTGTTGTTTTCTCTTTTTTTGTAGGTTTTTAGCTCTTGGACTTACCCAGGGTAAAAAATTACTACATTCATCGATTTCCAAGTAAAGGGGCTATGTGATTAACCCATCATGATCACAAGTCCCACACGTTAAGTTGTGGAATTCGGCATCTAATCATACTTTTGGACCTCAAACTTAGGTTGAGAGACCATAAGTAGCTAAAAAATATCAAAACGCCAAGTCAGTATTGCAGGAAGATGGGCTGGAATTTTTGTCCCAGAACCTGTGCCCACAGCCTGACCACAAGTACAGGTTGTAGGTAGCTGCAGCGGGTAGGCTATTTGTGGTCCTGATTTTTAATTTAAATTTTGGGCCCACCAGCACTTATATATGACATAAAATAGCCCTCCACCTATATTTAAACAACCTAAACCTCATTCTAACTCATTCAAATCCTTAAAATTTCACTTTTCTCTTTGAATTCAAACTTCCCACTTAAAACACAAACTGACCCCACACTTAAGTAAAGGCTAAATTGACACTTATTTGAGATACCAACTTGTTCCAACAAACTAAAATAAGTTTCAACTTTGGTTTTCTTGACTTCTTCACTATTCACTTTCGGTTCTTCATAAAAGAGTTAACTTTCTCAGCTCTTAATGGTTATATATTGATCTAACTATTGTTTAAACAAGTTGATACGTGTATTTCATTGCAAATTATATAGAATATATCATGCTTATATGTAGGATCCTTGAAGTAGCCTAAAATCTTAATATAGGTCCTTGTTTTGAAGAAAAATCTAAAGTTAGGCCCCAACCGGAAGTTGAACTTGAATGAATAAAAGTAATACCACTAGTTGAGCATGTTTTTTTTCTTTCAAAGCTATGATGTATGATAGGTGTGTGGACATTGGACTTGTTGGGATTTCAAATAGGTTATAGGGGTGTGAAAATTTAGGAAAAATTCAAACTTTTTAAATTTTGAGTTTTTCTTTGACTTTTACTATCCCTTACTTTTGTTGGAAACTAACAACTGGTTTTTCAGGTACATATGACACCTAAGGCTGTGAAGAAGATGAAGGCCGATACTTTGAGGACACAGGCAGAGTCTCCCAAGTCTAGTGGTTCAGTGGAGAAGTACCTGAGGCAGTGTCATAGAGACTCCACAGTTGAGGTGACACGTAGAGTTATGAGAGAACAGACTCGCCAGGCTGCTCAGACAGCTACAGACCAGCCCAGGATAAAGTCAGCAAAGATGTCACCACCGCACATCCTCCACCTAATGATGATGATTATAGGGAGGAGACAGAGTCTGAGTCTACTTAACAGGTTGATGCTCAGGACCCCCAGTCTGAGGAGGGGTCCTAAGATTCAACTTAGGAGGTAGAGCAGAAGGAGCCATAAGTGGTGCCCCAGTATAAGAAGGGTATCTCTATACATGTATAACATATAGATGTACCTTATTCTGAGGAGGGTACAGAGCAGGCTACCCACGATGAGTTAGTAAAGCAGGGGAAGAGTCCCGCTCTCGCACATACCTCAGATGCACCTTTCGAGGAGGGACATCTAAGGTGGTGTATGGAAGGGATGAAGTAGATATTTACTATTAACAGTCATATATGGGAGGCACGTATGCCAACAAGGTGCATTTATGAGGAGCTTTCAGACTGACCTATCAAGGCTAGATCAAGTACCACAGTTGCGGGAGATATTTGATAGATATCATCTAGAGTGGATGACTAGGCCACTTGGTTCTTATATCTCGACTGTGGTACATGAATTTTATGCATCCTACAGAGCTACCGTAGTCTTTCCTATGCACAGACGTCTAGGCATAGTGAGATTTGCTAGACAACCATAGTTTAACAACACGTTGGTTAGAGGGGTCAAAGTTGACATATCGACAGAGAATATCCACAGAGATATTTTAGCCCATATTACATTAATCTTTCATCTATAGTTGAGTGTGACCACAGACTAAGGGTCATACGTGATCGACATATCATGTGGGAGGATGAGCATTGATAAAAGAGGGTTGAGATGGCTAGGTGGATAGCCAGTTATATTTCACCTTTGGGTGATGCGATCCCATGGATTGAGGGGAATGCGGTGATCAAGGAGGGCCTATAGACATTTGAGGAAAACTGTTGGTGGTTTTTGATTAGATACCAACTACTTTGGATAATACGTTGACGTAGGAGGGAGCTATACTAGTTACTTGTATGATGGCTGGTTATACTGTTGATTTTGTTGCCATCCTTGGGTATGAGTTACATGATGGAGCCTTTGGGGAGTTGACTAATTTATCATTTCCTTGCATAATTCAAAGGTTATACGATGAGTCTGGTGTGCCTGAGATACCAGGTGTAGACAAGAGGGTACTTGTGACACCAACTGTGCAGACAAAGACTATGAGAGATGTGGCACATCTAAGATCTTCCAGCAAGTCAAGAGGGCAGGCAACAGTACCACGGGCCTAGATTAAAGGCCCAAAAGTTTCCACAGATCCTGATGAGGCACATCGAGGTGATGTAGGTATTAGTATTGATATGAAGATAGGGGAGCTGAGAGAGGATCTAGAATTTAGTATACAGGGCGAGGGGAAACCATTTACTCATTCTTTGGCCCAGACTTTAACCTCAAAGCTGGTGGGTGTACCTTCAAAGCCTACTCTCCCATCCACTACAGCTCCTACTTTAGGTATGATCACTATATCTAGCAAGTTTTTGCAAAGCTTAGTAGACAGCTAGATCACCACCAATGTTAGAGTGAGGGTTGTTGAGACCGAGATTACTTCCCTCTATGAGCAGATGAGATCAAGGATTAAGACTAGATTTGAGTAGGCACAGGCCTGATGGGAGGTCGCATTAAGTGTTGTACTATTTGAGCTACGTACCAACTTCCAAACACAGCTCAATGAGTTTGAGAGATGGGTTATAGCCTAATTCACAGAAACAGATGTGCCAGATCTAACCTAGATGAGAAAGGAGTTTGATATTACAAGCATAGGTACACTCTCTTACAGAGAGTTGTATTGTATCCACTCCCTCAGTTTTACCCCAAATGGTTAAGATATCACTTCCATGCATACCAAAATAGTTTGATTTCTTTGCTGAGAGTGATGAGGAGGTCCCAATTATTGGGTCTAAGAGAGGTCACATAGATGATTTTCAGGACCTGATTTACCAAATGAACAGGCTGTTACAAAGGTCAGGCATAATTTGATGGAGTATGCATTCATTGATAGGCATAGGCGTATATCTATAGTAGCGGGTGCATCATCCAGTAGTGCACAGCCACCACCACTGCCTCCGCCAGCTGATATGTCCCTATCTGGGGATTCTCATGATTCGGTCACCTAGTGCGTCCTAGGTATGTTCTCGCTTCCCTCTGCTTTACTTTATTTTAGTATATTGAGGATAGTAGGCAATTTTTTACTAGGGGTGGGTATACTATGCCACCGTGGGTTTTTATTGTCATGGTTCTTTTCCTATCGACCGCGGTATGATTGTAGAACCGGCATGTCTAGGATAATTTTGTGTCATATTATATTTTATTTTGTATTGTGTTATTTTTTGAAATTAGGAGATTTTATGTATTTAGGGCAGTAGTCATGTTTTGACTAATTTTTGATACCCCTTAAAAATTTATGTTTTAGAACTATGTGAATGTATATATGTGTGAATATTGTGGATATTTTTATGTCATTAGAATTAGGGACATGACAATCATTTGTTAACAATTGCATGAACTAGATAGGTATTAGTTGATAACATTGACTCTGTGCTATGTGTGTGTGAGATACTACCTAGTTCCCTCTGCGTGTTGAATTCATAACTTGCCAGGTTAGTCTTTTTTAGGTTGAAGGATAGTTTGTTAGGAAAGGATCATAGGTCGTCTTTGATTTTGGTTCACTTTTAGACTAAAATAACCTTCCATGTGTGAATGTATCCCTTGATTCCTATTTTGAGCTTTGTATGCTTATTTTACTTCTTTTAGCATTCACCTTCCTATTTTATTTAAGCTATTTTGGCCCTAGTCCTCTGTAGACATTGTGCACCTCAACTCAGACAAAATATGTAAGTTGAGGGTGGCTATCATAGGGGTGCATAATGTAAAATGGGTATGAAAAAGGGTAAAATAAAAGAAAAATATTAGTAGGGCTAGGTGTGGTAGAAAAATAAAATAAAAAGAAAGAGTAAAGAAAATTGTGAAAAAAAAAAATAAAAGACCACACCCAACCTGAATATGCAATAAAGAATAAAAAGGGAGAAATAAGGATGGAATAAAAAGGAAAATTGGCTAGTAAGTGAGACCCCAAGGTTAGTGTAGTGCCAAGTAGTCTTAGTCACTTGATATGTCCATGTGTACCATACCAGCCCTCAAGCCTATATTACAAGCCCAAAAAAGTCCTATAATGATCCTATCTTAACTATTTGAATGCTAAGGTAAAGAAAATAAGGGCAAGCCTATAGTATTTGCAATGCTAAGGTAAAGAAAATAAGGGCAAGCCTATAGTATTTTACATGCATTTATTGGAACTTCTCTTCTGAGTGTGAGTGTCTCTTAATCGTCCCTACATTTGACATGCATTATTTCATATGAGTGAGCGGGACATCCTTATTGTGAGGGAACATAAGTCATATTGCTAGTTATTTGCTTGTTTTGGGTAGTATAACTTGTATATATGAGTGGTTGTCTATTGCTAATGTGATTGTCATACCTTGATTCCATTGTATCACATTTTTGTGCTTTATATTCATACACAATTGGGTTTGAAAAGTGAGATAGGAGGGGTTGTTGTATTCTGAGCTTTAAGTGTTGACTGATTTTCTTGAATAGATTAGATTATCCTAATTAAACATTCAAAGATGACTCCCAACACTTACTAAGTAAACCCACGAACCACATGTAGTACCTACAGATCGTAAGTAGGCAAAGCAAGTGCCAGAATTCAAAAATCCCGAGAGATGAACTTGCAAGATTTTTTCATCCATAAGCTACACCCTGTACCTGCGTCCAGGGTCAGGACCACAGGTACTACCTGCGCCCAAGACCACATGTGGCCACCGACCCTATTTTCTCCTATATCATATGGGCTTTGGTTTTAGGGTTTCCTCTTGTACTATTAATACCCTTTATTTGTTTTTAGTAGGAGTAATGTACTTTTGATACTCACAATCATATTTTGATTCTAAGATCTGATTTTGATCTTAGGATTCTCTTGTATTGATTTCAGTTCATTAATTCAGTTACGGTTGTAGGTTTTTACACTACTTATCATAGTGATTTCATCTATGCTTTCAATTATGAATGTTATTGATTTCTTTACAAGCATGAGCGGCTAAAACCCATAACTAGGGTTGTGGAAACCCTAGCGGATTGACGAAGTAGGGAAAGTGATTTTGTTGTTCTGAACCGATACCCATTCATACATTGCTTTGTCTTCATTATAATAGTTTTCTTAATGGGTGAACATGTTAGGATTCTGCCTAGATATTGTTGCTTACTTAAAAAGAGGAGTAGCGACTAGGAAAAGATAAATACTACAGTAATATGGAGTTTAACTATCGATCCACGCTTCTAGGTTCTATCTTAGTAAGATGGTTAGATTTTATCTAATAACTAGAGACTCAAAAGGTAATAGTTAACTGGTATCAAGATAAGGGTTACTAAGGTAATATCCTGAAACTCAAAAGGTAAAGAGATAAATCCTTCTACTCGTCCAAAAGACAACAGAAGGTATATAACTTATCGATTCTGCATGCATGGTATCGGGTTGGTTCAATAAAGCACGATAAGCGTACGGAGTTGAGAAGCTAGGGGAACACAATCCCAGTGTTAACCAATGACTGATTACAACTGAAGTTAGTATAGTTACTTTCTCGAGATTACTACACAAAGACCCCCTATTTACTTTTCTTGTTCAGCCTGTGGACTACAACTAATGAGATCCACAATTCCACGTGTTCCCTTGGGATTCGACCCTAACCTTTGTTGGGTTACTATATTTTGACAACAATCGTATCATCATCTGATAGAGGGTGTTGTTTGGACGTCATCAGCCCCCAACCAGACCATAAAACTAAATGAAACCAACATATGGATAAAGCACCTTCCAAAGTAAGAGAGGCTCACCAACTATAAATTTCTAACATTAATGTACTAATAAGTTAGAACATAGGATTGTGCCTCAAAACCTATATTATTAGACAATGCAGTCATCCGATAAAGGTAAATACTTGGACTGTATTGGTATGAAGAACAATCCAAATATAACATATATTTCGGATGAAATAATCAAGAGCATTGTGAAAATAATTTAACATATTTTAAAGATCTTCAAATCATTATTGTAAAAACATAGACTCAACTATTTGATTTAATTCTAAGCTAGATGATACACCCTATAACTCTGATTACCCACCGGCTATATAGGTCTGCCTTTGACTCGGCGGTCAAGCCCCCAATCTAAGTATGTCGCAAGGATTATATTTTTTCATAAGTTGGTATACTCCTCATGTGAGAATACCCTAGGCATCTCCCCATGTGATATGTCCTAATTATTCTCGTGTAGGATAACATATCATAAATCCCACATCGGCAAAACACGATTTCCATCAATTAGCCCTTGTGCTCATGATTTCTTCGGGTAACCATTTAGATATCTTTAATTCCAATTTTAGTCCTTTAATATCATGCTTCATGCCAAAATTATTTTCTTCTTTCTTGTTAAGGGTATTCCATAATAGGTATGGTCATACCTAGACTTGCAAGTCATATCATATCATATCTATAGCCCTTTTATTCAAAATCATGTTAATGAGCACCAAAAGATTTAACATCACATGAGAGTACTTATTTCAAATAGCATACAAAACCTATGAAAAACACTCTCTTTCTTAAGACGTAAACATATGATGGCCAATTCTTTCATTAATCACATGCAATTTCTTCATTAAGACACAAGAGTATTTAGCATAAAAATCACCCCTTCGAAAATGTACAAAATAATAATGTATCATAGTTTTAGAGGCATTTGGAAACTCAAGGATTATCATCATTCAATAAAACAGCCCCAACACTAGTCACAATGAATTTTATGATTGAGAAATGGGGACTATAGTTTATGCTCTCAAATCTACTTCAAAATTCATGAAACATGCACATATTCAGTGTTTATTTGAGAACCCACAACAATTGTTAAATACATAGTTCAAATCATAAAACAGGGGTTCGTTTTTTGAACATTCCAAATTCTTCAAAACCCATAAAATATGCACATAAATTAAATCTCAAGTTTATGGAAAACCCAGAGTAAATACATAAGTTTATCATAATAAGGGTTTTTGTTATTTCTGATTTCCAATCAATTTCAAACCCTTCACATATATATATATATATATATATATATATATATATATATATATATATATATATATATATGGATCATTACAATCATCATACTTACGCCCATTAGAGTTAGGATAATTGTACATACCTTTAATTGGAGAGAACGTAGTGTAAAATTACCCTTGGAGCTTAAAATATCAAACCCTAGGTGGTTTTCTTCTCTTTTGTTATTTGAATGATGGATGAAATGTTTTTGAGATGTGAAGTCATTTTTAAGACCTTATACACATCCATAAGGGATTGGGAATGACTTAAGGGTGTGAAAAGATTGTCATGCCCATAAATTATTACTAAAAATAAACCAATTTCGACGAATGGGTAAGGGGTTTGCAGCGTGACTCCTGGTTCAAACCTGGAGGTTCGTGGTGCGAACTCAAGGTAGTAGCCTATTGCAGGTCCCTTCATAGTTTGGAACTATTGTGATATTTTCATTTCACGATGCATGAGCCTTTTTGAGGTCTAAATATGTCCTCAGCCCATTCAAATCTAATCTTAGGTGGTTTATCTTCAATATTGGGGTCTTAAGGGCTCATTTCATGCACTATTTAAGCGAAAAAAAGTTTACGGTGTTAAATTATCCTCCTCTTGGGATCATTCATCCCCGAATAATGGCTCAGAACATTTTAAGCACAATTTTAAAGAGTTACACGGAATAAAAAGAGTAAGATAAGATTAATACCCTCATGATACCATCCGATGATTTGAAAAATGATGGATATCTTTCACTCATATCATCCTCCGATTCCCAAGTAACTTTCTCTATCTTTTTATTTCTTCATAACACTTTAACTAAAACTATCTCTTTGCTTCTCAATTTTCGAACTTGTCGATCCAATATTGCTATGGGTACTTCTTTCTATGATAAGGAATCCCTCACACCAATCTCCTCAATAGGCAACACAAGTGAATGATCTCCAATACATCTCTTAAGCATTGAAACATGGAAGACAAGATGAACCAAAGCTAAACTTGCAAGCAAATCTAACTCATACACAACTCTATCAATCCTCGTAATTTTATAAAGACCTATATAATGAGGACTGGTTTTCCTTTCTTCCCAAATCTCATGACTCCCTTCATAGGGGAGACTTTTAGAAAAAAACAATCATTAACCTCAAATTCTAACTCCCTTCTCCTAACATCAGCGTAGGACTTTTGGTGACTTTGGGTGGTCTTAAGTCTCTCTCTAATGACCTTCACCTTTTTTATCCCCCGATGAACAAGATCAGGTCCAAATAAATGGTTTCACCCACCTTATACAAACCAATTGGTAATCTACACCTCCTTCTATATAGAGCTTCAAAATGAGCCATTTAGATGCTAGAGTGATAGCTATTTTTATGGGCAAATTCTTATAGGGGTAGATCTAAATTCTATTAGGGAAACAAGGACCCCAGCCGGACCATGAAACTAAATGAAACCAACATATGGATAAAGCACCTACCAAAGTAAGGGAGGCTCACTAACTATAAACTTCTAAAAGTAGTCAACTACTGAGCTGCACCATAAGAATATGCCTCAGAATCTACACTATGAGAGAATGCAGCCTCCTGAGGACGATCAATACTTGAAATGTATTGGTATGCAGAAAAATCCAAAAATAACATATATTTCCTATGGAAAATCAAGATCATTTTGAAAACAATTTTAACATAATAGAGATCAAAACACATAGGCATAATTAAAGAGCTTTAAATCATTCTTGTAAAACATAGACTCAACTCTTTGGTTAAATTCTAAGCTTGATGGTACACCCTACAACTCTGATTACCCATGGGCTATATGGGTTCGTGCTTGACTCGGAGGCCAAGCCCCTAATCCAAGTTTGCCGCAAGGATTAGAGTTTTCATAAGTTGGTATACCCTCTATGTGAGCATACCCTAGGCATCCCCCTATATGAGATGTTGATGAGTGATAAATTTACCACTTATTAACATCTAATTTTTGCACACTACTATGATTAAATTGTGTAAATGAGGTTAAATCTCCATTTAAATGCATTAATTTCCAATTTTTGTGATCTTGGAGGTCCTATAATGAAAATGAGTTGAAATCAAGCTGAAAGCAAAGGAAAATGGACAAAAAAGAGCAAGATTTGAAGATCCGAAAACCCATGATTACCACGATTGCGGTCCAAGAGTTGTGATTGCAGTCAGTCAACAAGGGTCATAGATGGAGACTGAGACCAGAATCCACACGATCGCAGGAGTGCGATCGCGATCTAAAGAGCATGATCGTGATGGAGTGGAAAAGGGTCTAAAGGTAGTTTCGTAAATTCACAAAGCTAATCCCAAGTCTTAAGAATCCAAAACCCTTGAACAATTAGGATCCTCCAACTATTTTTCAGTTTTGAGAAGAGAGAAAATACTCCAATTTTCAAAGATAACAATTGTTATTAAATTTCCAAGAGACTTTTAGTTGTAATTGGATATTGAAGTTGAGATTATTCTTACTTTGCATCTTCAATGGAGGCATTGAATGCCAACTTGGGTATATCTCTTTTCTTCAATTTTATGAGTAGCTAAATATATATCTTGGGGTTATGCTTGAATAGGGTTTTAATGTGTATGGGTGTTGATTGTTAGTCCTAATTATTAGTTATTGATTTTGGGTTTTTCTATCACTCTACGGTTGAATTTAAAATTGTGGGTGAAAACCCCAATTGGCTTGGATCCCACATCATCCTTAAAAGAAGGATGCGGGTGATAAGTGGTTGTGAACAACTATTTGATACTAGATATTTCCTTAGAAGTGCCTTAGAAATAAGGATGTTATATGTTGTAGCTAGGTTGAAGGGAATCATTCTAGAAATAGGAATGCTAAGTTGAGGTTTGAGATTTGCTAGTTGGGCACGCTCATGAGGTATTCAAAAGAATCCATGAGTTATATTCAGTGTTTTGTTGAAAGACTAATTGTAAGAGTTAAAATCCATCCACCGCATTTGACTAAATGGACTAACCCTCAAACACTTATACTCATGACCCTAGAATAGTATAACCCCAAGACTCTTCTCTAATTTGATTTAATTCAACAATTGTTTGCTCTCATTTAGTGTCGTAAGTTGATTTGTTCAAACAAATTTTTCAGTCATATATCCCCCATTAAATTTTATGTTTGGTTTTAAGTTTACATTATGGGTTAAATCCTAGTTAACTTTCAACATACATAGGACTCGAAAGCTAACGTAAACTCCTCATGGATTCAACCCCAACCTAAATTCGGTTATTATATTGACAACAACCGCCCTTGCATCAAAATAATGATGTAATTTGAGCATTGTCATATGTCATAATTATCCTCAATGTAGGATAACATATCATAAATCTCACGTCGGTAAAACAAGATTTCCAACAATGAGCCCTTGCGCTCATGCTTTATTCAGGTAACCATTTAGCTCTTTTTAATAAAATCATGCTTCATGCTCAAAATATTTATTCTTTTTTTGTTAAGGGCACTCCATAATAGGTATTGTCATACCTGACTTCCAAGCCATATCATATTATATCCATAGCCTTTTTATTCAAAATCATGTTAATGAGCACCAAAAGATTTAAACATCATATGAGAGTACTTATTTCAAATAGCATATGAAACCTATGCAAAACACTCTTTTTTTTAAGAATTCAATATATGGTGGTCAATTCTTTCATTAATCATATGCAATTTCTTCATTAGGATACAAAAATACTTAGCATGAGAAGCACCCCTCAAAAACATGCAAAATAATAATGAATAATAGTTTAAGAGGCATTTGAAAACTCAAGAATTATCATCATTCATGAAAATAGCCCTAACACTAGTCATAATGAATCTTATGATCGAGAAATGGGGACTATAGTTTATGCTCTCAAATCCACTTCAAAATCCATGATACATGCACATATTCCGTATTTACTTAAGAGCATACAACAATTGTTAAATAAATAATTCTTATCATAAAATTGGGATTCATGTTTTGAACATTTCAAACATATCAAAACTCATAACATATGCACATAAATGAAATCTCGAGTTTATGAAAAAACCCATAGTAAATACAAAAGTTTATCATACAAAGAGGTTTCGTTATTCATGATTTCTAGTCAATTTCAAAGCCTTCTCATAATCATCATACTTACGCCCATGAGAGTTAGAATAGTTCCACATACCTTAAATTGGAGAGAACAAAGTGTAAAATTACCCTTGGATCTTGGAATTTTAAACCCTAGGTGGATTTCTCCTCTTTTGTTTTTTGAATGATGGATGGAATATTTTCTGAGATGTGAAGTTGTTTTTAAGACCCTATACATATCCATAAGGGATTGGGAATGACTTAAGGGTGTGAAAAGACCCTCATACCCTTAAAATATTATTAAAAATAGAATAATAATGATAATGTAATATAATCGAGGTAATTGCATAAGCTCTATATACACCTATCAAGTCTCGGCATTTCCAAGTAGGACCCATGGGGTTCGCAACCCATATACTATCTCAATACTCAATTTTCAATTGCATTATCCATATCTCCTCTCTGACTCATGGACTACGGTAGAGGGTTTAGTAAAAATGTCTCATTTCTGTTAAAATCAGTGTCTCTACAATGGTACCAATATCTCATGAATGTATGTATGATATGAGGATGTAATGCTCACGGCCAAATCAGTATGAAGATCTTAAAATCCAACCAATAAATGTGCATGTGAGTCTAGAATCTACTCAATATATCAAGCACCATGAATACATATAAGCCATGTACCACTAGAGTTAAAAATTCAAGTAAAACATTAATAATGTCAGATTAACCCCAACTTAGAAATCCCTATCAAGAAAAGAGCAACCAAATGCATACGCAAGGCCAATAATATCATATAAGGCCCTCTACATGGGCCACATGCAGAAAATATCATCTCAAATATTTTATTACCCATACCCATAACACTCTTTTACATAAATATTAACTACCAAGCCCAGTCCGAAGAAAGTTAAGGAATAACCTACCTTGTGAAGCCGAAATCCAATCCTAGAACCCTTCACATGGAGCTTTTCCCTTCTTGAACAACCTTAGAATCAATTACAAATACAAATATAGAATCTACGCATCAAAAGAAAGCCAACGATACCTATATTGCCTATTTCAAATTGGAGTCAAAATGAATACCCAAAATGAGTTTTTAAAGAGAAAGGGTAAAACTGAAATTTTAGTTTATAAATGTCTTACCCAAAAATTAAAGAAAGCCATAGAAGAAAATCCAAGCGAAAATAGGTTAAAATAAGGTTTAAATTGAAGAAAAGCCATTTTAGGCCTTTCGAATCAAAATCTACTTTTGAAAACACGAATTAATGGATTTTAGATGATAAGAACCAAAGTAAAATAATTAAAATAATGATTTGGAGCTTAGCCAAGCTAAAAAAAATGGAAGAAATCATCCAAAAATCTCCTAATCTGAAGCTACAAGTCTCAAAAATAGAAAAAAATTGAGAAAACACTATTTATAGGTTGACCCAGCATTGATGCTAAAGCGTTCACCGCTTTAATGTGGATCAACCGCTAAAATGGTACAGCCCTATAATGATTGACCATTAAAGCGGAGGCCGCTAAAACAGGCAAGGCCGCTTTTACAGTATCTGGCTATCAACTGGTCTGCTTTAGTAGCGTCTGTGATGCTAAAGCGGTCACTGCTTTAGCAGTTCCATAGCCACTAAAGCAGTTGTACGAGATAATTGATGCACCAGCAACTTTGCTAAAAATGCAAAGTTGCGTATCGAGCCGTCGATATTCGTAACAAATCTCGAGAAGGTAAACAAAATATACTATTAGACTAAATTCGACGTTTCAGACTCAACGGCAACATTAGATCTTTATAAAAAGATTATTTTCATAAAATTGACCCCCGCGATATAATTTTACAATTTTCTGAATTAAGGGTCAAAATAGGATCCAAAAGCCATAAAATCACACCAACCTTGCTACCAATCCAAAATCGACGTTTAAAATTTGCTGGAGCAATCCATTTTGTGACCAGACATACAGAATAATAAATATTGATCAAAGTCAATTATAAGGCCTTTTACCATCTAAAAACTACAATCTCATACAAATCATTTTGAATCACATTGGGAATCATTCTAATGATCTCCATACCCTAGAAACATCACATACCAACCATGGAGAAATATAAAATGATGAAAACACATAAAAAAAATTCACAAAATCAAGTCCTTACAGTGAAGTAAGCGAAAGGTACAAAGTGTAAAGCCTAAAAGCTAAAGGAATTGTAGTAACCAAATATAAGAAAAAGTGATTTAACAAAAAGAGCTCCCAAGTTGTTGGATTAACACAAAAGTATGAGGTAAAATGAATGTAAGTAAAAGCAAAATCAAGGGTAAAAATAAACAAAGTAAGTAGTCATGTCGATCATATATTGTATACTAACTGTGACTTCTTTATAGGAGAAACAACAGGAAGTAACATACTTAAGACTTAAATTATGAAAAATAGCAACACTTTTATGAAATTACATTATATAAAAAAATAGCATTTTTTTAAGTGGGGTCCCCAACTTACCACCAGTTAAAATTTATCATGTATAAGGAAGGTTTCCCTTTTCACGCCACTTCTCTTTCTCTTTCCTTTAATTAAAAATTACTTTACCTTTTTATAGTTTGAAATCTCTCAGATTTCTATTTCAAATTTTCTCCTTTCTCACATTTTTGCATGATTTGATAAAGATAGTGTTCCACGATTTTAGGTAACTAATAAATTCAGTCATTGCATGTTATCCATTTCACAATTTATTTTTTATTTTTTTTATTTTGTACCATAAACCATTAGCAACTTCGAGTTTGAGATTTTTATACTCTAATGGCAGAACACACACCAAAAAACACGAACAAATATGGGTATACCTCATATTAATTTGTTGCCTGATAATGCTCCATCATTTAGTCTTGGATTAACTCAAGACAAAGTATTTAAAGTTGTTTCTACTCCTATACAGTCGAAAAAATTAGTGAGTACGAAGGAGTTTAGGTCCAAGATTCGTAACAACCTAGTGAAGATGACTGGTATTTTAAAAAAATGATTTAAAAAAACTCCTTCTCCAAAAGCCAAAAAATTACAAAAAAATCAGAAGAAAAGGAAAGCAAAAGAAATTGCAGAGTCAAAAATATTGTAAATGATGATGCTGAAAACTCTTCTGTTCATGAATCGAAAGAAGTTGAGAGGAAGAGGTATTTTTGTGTATATATGTATTTTTATTTACTGATATGTATTTAGGGATTTCAGTAAAGCTGATATCATTTTAGGTTAATATGTATTTTGGTGAAGCTGATATGTATTTATTGATATGTATTTTGGTGAAGTTGATAGCTTAAATATACATTTTGGGGTAATATGTATTCATTTGTATTTGTATGTTAAATATATATTCTAATTTGCATGTATAAAAAATACATTTATATATGACTGTTATGTATTTTCAGTGTATTAGAATGTTGAAATATACATTTGGGTATTCTGTTTGTTTAAATATGCAGTTGGGGTTATGAACGTATTTGTATATTTTGAAATACAAATAAATTTTCAAATATTTTTTCAATACAATATATACAGGTTTGACATATATACAAATTGACTGACTAAATATACATTTAAGGTACATGGCAGTATTTTGTATTTTTATATATACATATTCACTTTCATTTGTATTTTTGTTATGTTCAATATACATTTAATGTATATGGAAATATTTGTATTTTTATACATACATATCCAATTTCATATGTATTTATTTGTAGTGATGGTTTTGTATTTTTTTCTGTTCAATATACATATGTATATTTA
Source organism: Capsicum annuum (assembly GCF_002878395.1). Classification (NCBI taxonomy): domain Eukaryota; kingdom Viridiplantae; phylum Streptophyta; class Magnoliopsida; order Solanales; family Solanaceae; genus Capsicum; species Capsicum annuum. The sequence goes on along the minus strand of NC_061115.1, from coordinate 184,467,148 downwards.
TAAATACTTTTGTGATGTGTTTGTTGTTTTTTAAGTGTAATAAGGTATAATTTTTTGTTTACAGGTTTCGTGTGACGAAATACTCATGGCAAGAAAACTTCCAAGGTTGGCACCACATATGTGCTGCCATAGTGATAATGATATTAAGGAAAGTTTACAAGCAATATTAACCAAGGAGCAGTACAAATATTTTTGTGACAATAATATTTTTGATTATTTCATAAAGAAGAAACACTGTGTAGTTCAAGCACAGTTATGCGAATGTGTTATGTCCCTCGAGACAAAGGGAAGTTCTACTACTGCGATAGTCATTCAAGCTAATGGCACTTCTCTACGCTTCACTCCAAGGTAATTTCCTATTATTACTGGGTTGAATTATGTTGGTAATAGGTACGACTTTATTTTTAACGAGGAGGTACCAAATAGGATTGTTGAGCAGTATTTCAATGGTTTAAATTGTATACAAATGAGTCACTTGTTTAGAGCAGTCTCAAACAAAGTTTGGGAAAGAACAATGATGAGGATGTGGAGAAGTTTACAATTTTGTATTTCCTTCATTCTTTTACTTTATCGAATGTTGATACTGTTGTCATACCACAGCTCCATTTTGATTAGGTGGTGAGTGGTCGATATAAGAATTTTTCGGGGGAGACTTTATCATTCGAAGATGTAGCTAAAAATTTGAACAATAGGTTGAAGGCAGGTGGACAATTTTAGTTGCTACAGGAAATGCCACTTTCTATTCAAGTGTGGCTTTATGAGTGTTGTTCTAATGTTCCACGAAAGGTTGATTCCAAAGTTGATAATCAGATTTTCCGGTTATTAAGCTGGAAGACAAATACACCTCGACCACACTTTGAGTATCTGATGGCCTCTATCTTTAATGAAGATGGCAAGGTTTGTACTGAATAAATACATATGTATTAATATGTATTCTATGAATATGTATTTTACATATACATATATAATATATATATATATATATATATATATATATATATATATATATAT
>NC_061115.1:184406056-184466037 GCF_002878395.1 Capsicum annuum | reverse complement strand
ATACTTTAACATACATTTTGTATATTCCTAGGTTGTATTTAAGAACATTGAGCCAACTCGAAGGAAAATTTCAAAGTTTGAAATACCACAGCAGGATGGAGCTGTAGCTGAACCTACAGTTGATTCAGATGATGATTTTCAGGATCCATCACCAAAACAAACTTATGAAAGCTCTAAAAAGAAACAAGAGGTTGATCCACCAACCTCATCAGTGAAGAAACCATTGAAGCAACAAACACACAATGTTGTTGATGAGCATACATAAAAGAGGAAACCACCTCCTCGTGCTGCAAAGGTACTCATTTTGAAGACACCAGTTTTTAAATCGATTCAAACAGGGCATACAACTACTTCAAATTGGTAGAACATGAAGCAAACAGCGATGTTAATTTTTACTCTGATCCAATCAAAGTCAAAGAATTTTGTAGACGAAGAAGTAGTTATTTCAAAGAAAGTGTTTGAATCATTCCGCGATGAGGTAAGTTTTTTGATAAATATGTGTGCACATTAAAAAAATTGATAATTGTTTTTGTTTGAAAACAAGTTTGTGAAGAGTTGAAAGATATTCGTACTCTAGTGAAGACAAAGTTCGATCTAATTATAGAAGCAATTAAACAAAGAAAGGTAAAATGTTTATTATTCAAATAAGCGTAAAAATACATATCTGATATAAATATGTATTTTTAGTGGATTGACATATACATACATACATATATATATATATATATATATATATATATATATATATATATATATATATAATATACAAATGTGAAGCTTGTGTTAATAGTTGCATGTGCTTGTATATGTATTTGTAGCAACAAACTGAAGAGAAAGAACCTGATCAGCTGCATGATGCTGGTGCAAAAATATCACCACAACGACTCAGTCCCAATGTGGTTCAGAGTTCGGATAAGAAGTTTGATGGTACAATGGTAAATATTTAACTTCCATATGTTTATCTATAAATACTCTTGAATATAATTTCATTATGTTTGTTTTGTTTTATACGTTCATATATATGATTATATACATATGCGTTTACACTTTCATATAGTAAAAAAAATATCTAGTGTACATATGTATTTTTGTACTTTTGTTTTATATGTTTTATATATATATATATATATATATATATATATATGTATGTATATAAAAATATAAAACTGCATGACTAATTAATGTTGTTTTACCTTTTTTACTTGTCTGCAAGGAATCTACTGATTTCTAGTCAGATCAAAGAAAAGATGCATCTGATTCTCAATTTTTAATACCTGATAAGCTTCTCCAAAGCATTAATTTGGATTATTGTAGAGTATGTATGATGAATATATATTTAAGGTTATGTTATTGAGGGACCTGAGCATGAGCATTATGAAAAGATAGTGACATCATTCGACTATAACTTATACTTATTGAACTACTCAAGGTGTGATGCGGTGAAGATGTGGTGCAATAGACACAAAGTAATTCATACACCAGATGTCTAAATCATAAATAGAAAGTCGTTCGGGCATAATCATAACACAAAATGAGTTCTTAGGACAGGCCACGGTGAGAAACATGGGCATATATATCATGAGTTGTATATCATGAAGGTGGGATTTATGAAGTCAACGATTGAGACAGGTATTTGTACTTGGAGCTATTGCTTCTCATTTTCAGAGCTGAGATAGTCATAAGTTTGCATGCACCTTATCACTTTGGGCTAGAACCGACATAAAATGGTTCGGTAATATATAGAAAGCACAGTTTTCTTAGAGCCAAGCATGTTATAAGACATGGACTTTTTTTTAATCATGGGCAACCATATCATGGGGCTTGAATACATAAAAGACTGGATTTACTGAGACATCATTGCTTCTAGTTTAGAGGTCGGAGCATGACGTGACTTACATAGAGAACTCAAACCTTAAACATCGATAGGACTTGAATACATAAGACATTGCTAGAATGAACTCTTAAACTGAAGTAGGAGGAATATGCTTGAATAGGAATAGGTTTATCATGACTCTTTCCTGACTTGCCAGAATGAGAAAATTCAGTAACTACCTTAACTCACCATCTCCACCTTAGATCAAAGTCACAATCCTAGACTTGAGAACATAACCTCTCACCAATCTATAACCATAATTCTCAATACAATAGGGGGTGTCAGTATACACATGAACACAAACTTCCCTCAATAATTCAACGTAAAGACACTAAATTCTTTCTGGGACATCCCCCTTCAGGGATACTAATCATAACTTCCTCTAATCCCCAAAGTCATCAACTTATGACTAACGTTATCATGGGCATGGACATCAACATTCTAAATACTTAACACTCCATCTTCAAATCCTTAGGATACTAGCATTACACCTCTAATCACATAACTTACAACTTAGCAAAATTTGTAAAACCATACCAAAGGCTCACATTGCCTACCAATTTTTCCTCAATTCAAATATAAAGAACACTATACAACAACTTCCCAGACTTCTCCATACTACAAGATTCAAGAACGCAACTAGGTACGCAAAACACCTATACACATAAAACTGTATCTAATAACAGGCTACCTGGGGGTTCAATTTATTCTCAAATACACACGCTCTTATCTTCTTAATGACTCAACCACGATTCATTATCCTAACACTGGTCTCATGTACATAAATATCGCAATTAACCTCTCCCTTTTCCACTAGTTGCTAACCTAGGCTATTGCACACATCAAATCAAGCCTACTACTTACTCCTACAAAACATGTATCATTAACCTTAAGCTACTATTCCCACCACCACAATCCACATCTAAAGTTCAAGCCTATTGTCTAGAACCAATCATGTAGCACCGATGAAGCATGTTGCATATTATACTAGCCCATCAAATATAAATATCAACCTAAGTATGTTACTTCACTTAACTATATCCCATAAGTTCATCCTCTTCACGAAATTACTACTACGCCTCAAAATCTACTACATACCGTACTAGTCTACAACTACTAGAGAAAAGAAAATCAAGGGAGTAAAGTCACATTATAAGGATAGTCGGTCTTAATCTTATAATATCACCTATTACCATCTATTAACATATCCCACTTTCTCACATCATATTAACTTACCTATGCATACATCACAACCATCTTCAAAATTCCATATACAACAATGAGTTTATACCCATAACTTATTGACTAATCTACCCTTTTTTCATTCACAGCCTATAAATGATTTCTACAACTACCATAACTATTCATTGTGAGATCCTTCCCTATTTTGAGTAAATAATAATTGTAGCCAACCACTTCCTTCACAGACTATCATACAATCTACAATTATTGCTACCACATTAGTCTATCACTATAAAATGGAAAATCATCCCTCAATCAACGTTACACAACTAAACTAACTTCTTTACGCAAAAATCACCCTTATTTTGACTTCTAAGCTTGTGACTTCATATCATTAACTTCTGGACCATCTTACAACTCACAAGTTATGACACTTTATCACATACTACTACTCTGGTGGAAATATTGTTCCAATATTCTGACATCTATCACTACCCTTAAGCATGGCATCTGCAAAAAAAATTTTAGAAGGAACTGAATACACTTCATACCTTAGGCTCAAATGCACAATTGATGAATATAGGGGTAAAAGCTTAAATCAAAATACTTTAAAGCACTTATGAACTCCTCTCAAGTCTTTGTGCAATTTCATAATCTTTTATCACTCAACTAGAAGGGACCACCTCATTAGACTTTAAGATTCTGCACTTGAACCGACTCGACAATAAGACATAGTAAATGAAGCCAGAGTAAAGAAGGAATCTAGATAACTTCAAAATGGACAACACAGTGGCACGATCTAGAACATGAAGAAAAGTTAAACATTCCTAAACGCCTAGTAGCTTCCTCCTTAAAAGTGTGGCGCGCTACACATCAATAAAAAGGACGCTACCCGATGCAATTTCGCAGATAACGTGGGACCATAAATCGTTCTTTTATATCAAGTTTGTCACGACCCGAGCCGGGGCCCTAGCTGTAACGAGCATCCCAAACCATGAAGGCCCGGGCATCCCTTTCTTTCGGCGATCATGCACAACATTCATTCAATCTAAAGAATTTGTGAAAAGACATAACAAAATGGAAACATGGCCAATCTCATAACACTTCAATAATTTGGAAAGAAATTTAGAATATTTAAAACATATGACACCAGTCTGCAAAATCTTTAACACTACAGTATCCAACATATGTCTAAAACAAAACTGGGACAAGGCCCCCAGTCAGACCATGAATCAAACAAATAACAATATTTATATAAGCCCGGCCTTCCGGAATAGAGAAGGCTCACCAACAGCGAATCTCATAATCACCAATCCACTACTTCGTTGGACCTCGGAACTGTGCCTCATATCTTGAAATATAGGGGTCAATACGGATGTACTGGTACGCAGAGCAATCCAAAATAATGTATTTTTATATATAACATAAGTGACAGCATTTCATAAAACATTATGCATGAAATAATTTAAAACACATGGGCAGCTTCAAAGGAGTTTCAAAATAATTATGTAGATGCAATATCCTTCTTTATTTCACTTCTAAGCTAGATGGTACACCCTACAATTCTACATTCCACGGACTATATGGGATCCGCCCTTGACTCGGCGGCCAAAACTAAAATCCAAGTTTGCCGCAAAGGTTGGAGTTTGTGTTCTGATATGCCATAGGGCACTAGGCCAGCATATAATCCCTCTTTGGGAACATCATAAATCCATATCGGCAAAACACAATTTCGGGCAATAAGTTTTTTGAACTCATGCTTTCTTTGGGTAACCACCTAACTCTCTTTTCGCCCAATTTTAACCTTTTCTAAACCTGCATCATTCTAAGCTCAAAAGCTGAATAAAAATCTACATTTTGTTCTATTCTGTGTTACTATTGCATTATCTGTATTGGTATCATCATACCAAGACTTGTAAGTCATATTTTTCAGCCATACTTTATCAAGTTAGAACTCTTTTCAAGCAAACTAATGTTTAAACCACCAAATCAATCAAACAATGCAAAAGAGTTCTTATTTTCAAAATGTATTTCAAACTATCCAGACATTCTCTCTTTCCAATATTTCATCAAACATGTGGTGGTCAAGTATTTTGTGACAAATCATGCAACTCTTTAAAATCATCACTTCTCCTTTATATAAAAAAGAAACACCCTCTCTTCAATTCATAATCAAAATCAAGTCTTAACCAACAGTAAAGACATTTGTAATATGCTTGTCAGTATGAAATTAAATAATTCATAACATAAAAAAAACAAGGGGATTTATAACAAGAGGGGGATTATAATTCTTCTTGCTCTCAATTCAAATTTCAAACATCAAACCACATGCATACATACATACATACATACATACATACATATATATATATATATATAAACAAAATCGAGTTTAGGGGGTAAGGCCTCAAGACCAAAACATTATTGTCAAGAAGGATTCACAATGCATAATTGTAAATGTAAATTCAAGACCCTTTTGAAAATTCATGATTTCTCAATATTTAAACATAATTAAAACGATTTCACCATGCCTATGTAGTTTAGGAAAACCCCGCGTACCTTATGTTGTTTAGTTTGAGGACTGGAACTCTAATCTTGACCCTTTTCTTGAAATCTTAAACTTAGAGGAAAACCCTAGTTTGATCTTGTTTTTGAGAGTGGAGAGGATTTGAGATGTTTAAAAATTGACAAAATGTGATTAATAATGCTTAAGAGGAAACTTAATTTGTGGGAAAGGTTTTTTGGAGTGAAGAAAAGACAAAAAGATCTCTATGAAAATTAAAGAAGCAGCAGAATTTCATCAATTGACGACCATGGTTGATGGCCCATCACTCAGGTGATAGCTCGTCACATAGGTCATCACTTTTGGGCTGGACTTTACCACTTACCACCCTAGACTGACAACTAGGGCTGATGTATCGTCACTTAGTTGATGGACCATCAACTTGGTCGTCACCTAGTTGATAGCAAACAGACATTTCGAAGTAAAATGAGCATAACTTTCTACTTCAATATCAGATTAAGGTAAAACTAGTTGGGTTAGGAAGAAAACACAAAAAAATTTCATTTGGTATATAGTAGGCCCTATAACTCATCATATTTCAGGAGCTATAGTTGATGGAAATTGACCTAAGTTGAGACATTAACTAAAACTTAACCTATAGAAAAGCTTTCAACTCATCTTTGAATTAAGGGACCTCCATGATCTCAATTCTTGCTCAACTAAATTCCCACACTACATAATTGATTAACATACTAAATTTGTATAGGACTTATTGGTTTGTGGAACTTCTATGCATAGGAATAACGGTTTACGTTCTAGCCCGAAATGCGGGTTGTTACAGATGGAGAGATTAAATTGGATTTTGAGGTATTCTCTAATCCTTTTTTGGACTTTAAAAGAAAGATAAAGAAGGCGAAGAGCCCTCTCTATATGGAGTAAGTTAACTTGTGGTGATATCTTCCAATAACAAGAAATAAGAGAGGAAATTGCAAAGATAAAAGAGAAGTTTTTTGAGGAATTATTTTGTTCAGAAAATAGAGTTGGTATGCAAAAAGCTAAGGAGGAATATATTAAGTATCTTCACTGGGAGGAAAGATTTTGGCAACAAAAGGCTGGATATGAATGATTTGTGAATGAAGATAGAAATACTAGGTTTTTTATAGCATTGTGAAAGGCAGAAGACAGAGGTTAAAGGATAGAAGAATTAGAAATTCCCAAGGCTGCTGGTTAGAAGAAAAAGGAGAAATAATTGAAGAAGTAGAGTAATTTTTTCATTCTGGATTTAAGCTAGAAAGGGATGCATCAAATCTCACTCTTTTGAATCACATTTCGAAAACTATTACGAAAGGAGAAAATCAGTTGTTGAATGCTTTTCTATATTTTGAAGAAGTAAAATGGGTTGTTTTCAAGCTTAGTGGAGATAGTTCAATTTGTCCCCAATGGTTTGACATGTAAGTTTTACCAGGTCTGTGGGGAAATAGTTGGTTCAGATGTTATAAGGATGATACATGATTTCTTTGTAGGTAACTCCCTTCCTAAATCTATTACTTACAATAACTTGATCCTAATCCCCAAAAGAGAAAATGTTCTCTCCTTTTCGGATATGAGAACAATTAGTTTGAATAATTTTATTAATAAAATTCTTTCTAGGATTATCCATGATAGAATTGAAGATTTGCTCTCCAAATTGATTTTTGCTAACCGGTTAAGTTTTGTTAAAGGAAGAAGTATTATTGAAAATGCTCTACTTTCTCAAGAATTAATATCCAATCTGGAAAAAGGAAGAAAACCTTCTAATGTTGTTATAAAGCTGGACATGGAAAAAGCTTATGACAGAATTTCTTGATTTTTTTATTAGAGTTCTTAAGAAAATGGGGTTTTTGATAACGCTTAACTTACACATCAATTTAGTGCAAGGCAGTCGTCGTCAATATATTTACCCAACTTTAGAGTCGGGGTCGAATCCACAGGGAACAATGTGAGTGGCAATTAGTTAAATTCAAACAACTAGCATGAAAAGACAAAATGGGGGTTTTCAAAGATCAAACAAGTAATTGTTGGTCACTTTAGTTTCCGTGTTTGCAATCAAGAGTTTATAGAAAAACCAGAATTATGTTCACCAGGGATTTTGGTACTTGACAGATGCTACTAGTGGTTCAGGATTCTCACGGTAGGTAGGACAACAAGTTATCTTTATCGAAGTTATGCTTAAATGTCTCTCGACCTACTTAAGCATTTAAATACCTAATCCTCTTGGACTTAGGGAATTTATATTCACAGCCCAGATTTTACCTCAGGTTAACCAACCTTGTTACAACGCTGATTATTAAACGGAGTATTTCCAAGTCCCTGTTGATAATTCACTTCCTACTATATTTGATTTCTTTCTCAAGCAAATCAAAGTAGGTTTTATCTATTGTTTGCAACCAACAGACGTTAAATAAAACCACAGAATTATTAAGAAATTCTACCACCTTTCAAATCCTGATCACTCAACACCTTATCAAGACCTAACCCTAGATCCCATAATTCAGGTTAAAAGAATTTAGCCACTCATGACGTAAAAATCGAAGCAACTAGATAGATTCATGCTTTGAAAGATAAACTTACCATAAGATGAACAGAAACTAGAGATTCTCAGATTAAATCACAAAGAAAATCCCAAAGTAATGATAATAATCTCTTCAAAATATTTGCTTTTTCGAGCCAATAAATTAGAGAGAAAATATCAAAAGTATTGTCAAAACTCAATGTGCGGAACCCCTAAGAAAACACTAAACAAGGCTTTAAATAATTCACCCTAATTATGGAAATAAAGTAATAAAATTCAGAAATTCTTCAGATTAGGTAATGACATTTGTGATAGCTTATCAAGAGGCTGACGACTTATCACAAATGTCGTCAGCTCCTTCTTCAGTTTTGGCTCTTCCTGCTTAAGGCTGACGACAATCTTGATGACTTATCAGCTTCTTGACGACCTATCACAAAATGTCGTCAGGGCGCTGCTTCAGTTCTCCTGTGCAGCCTCAGACTGATGATATTCTTGACAGCTTATCAGATGCTTGACGATCTATTACAAAATATTGTCATAGCTTTTAATCTTAGGCCAATTCTCTATCGGTGGCTGACGATGAATCTGATAGCTTATCACAAGGCTGACGACTTAACAGAAATGTCGTCAGCCACACTTTTGCCTTTATCTACTTCCGATTTCAACTTGTTTGCTTCCATTCTTGTTGTTTCTCTATCATATTAGCTTCTACTGCAAAATCAAACATAAAACAATCAAAAATGACAAAAGTTGCTTAAGACTTCGCAATTATTCTTAGATAAAATCCTCAAATGTGTTAGCATTAGCTCACACATCAACACCCTCAACTAAAACAATTACTTGTCCTCAAGAAACTACATAACACCACACTACGATGCTTAACCAAGAGACACATAAGATACCTATGACAGTTGATCATCAATTTTAGTTCAAAACACATTACCCTCTCCATTTTCAATCACTTTAATCCGAACTGTGTATATCAATAAAGATCAACAATGTGACACAAAGGAATCAAGATATGACATCAAATTAGCAACCATAACCATGCATATATACAAGTTACACTACCCAAACATGTAAGCAGCTAGTAATGCAACCAATGTTCCCTTACAACAAAGAAGTCCCTCCTCACTCATATATGAAATCAAGCATGTAAATGCAGGGACGGTCAAGAAACACTCACTCTCAGAAAGAAGTTCCAGTTAATGTATGTCAAATACCATAAGCTTGCCATTATTTTCATTACCTAAGCTTTAAGACAGTTAAGTTAGGATCACTATAGGACTTTTCTTCAGCTTGTAATGTAGGCTTGGCGCTGGAATGATATACAAGGATATTTAAAGTAACTAAGCCTCCTTGACACTACACTATTTTTGGGGTCTCACTTATCAACCTTTACCTTATTTCACCATTTCTTGATTAAAGCACATTCAAGTTAGGTGCAATTTTTATTCATTCATTTTCTTTTTTTCACAACTTTTCTTTTCTCCTTCTCTTTCTACCACAACCAGCCTTGCATATATATATATATATATATAAACATATTTATTCTCTTTCTTCATACTCACTTTACGTAACGTACCCCTATGATAGCCACCCTCAACTTAGGCTATTTGCCTAAGTCAAAGTGCACAATGTCCAAGGAAGATCAGGGCCAAAATAGGTTTATTGTGATACAAATGGGAAGGTGATAGGTATAATAAAAAGAATAGGCATTCAGGCTCAAAATCAGGATCAAGGGATTTTATTCACACATGGATGGTCATTTGGGCTAAAAGTGGACTTATATTAACAACGACCTATGATCCTTTCCTAACTGCTATCCTACAACTAAGGCAAGACCAACCGGACAAGTTCTAGATTTAACACATAGCGAAAACTAGGTAGTCTCTCACACACACATGGCACAAAGGTACATCACAAGCTAATACCCATCTGGTTCATGTAATTTTTTAGCAATGATTACTGTGTCACTAAAACTAATGCCATAAAAAAATTCACGTTAGTCACATATAGATGCACATCACACAGTTACCAGATAGACAATTAGAGAGGTATTTATCATTCCAAGAAAAATCAACAAAAATATGTCAACTATCCTAGATACTTATTTTTCCCCAGTTAATCACAACACATCATAAAACAAACATAATACGCCTAAACATGTCAGCTCTACTAGGAACAAGACTCCAGGACAAAGAGGCACGGCAAAAATAACCCCAAGAGAACATCAACACACACAAGTAGCTCCACCTTCAACATAAAATCATGCAATGTTCCCAATGCGTCAAACCAAAACTAAAGTCAGAAACATACCTGTGGCACCATGGGTGCAAAGATCTGATGTCAATCACATAATACAAATACAAACAACAAAATACCTTGGGTTACCTCCCAAGAAGCGCCAAATTTAGTGTCGCAGCACGACATCATTCAGTCATCCTTTATCCCTCCACTTAGACGATGTGAATTATTGGCCCATCTCTCGATCTTTACTTCTTTTAGGCTTGTTGGGCAAAGGAGAGGGCATGATAAGGAATGTTCTATGACGCCACTTCGAAGACTTGAACCACTTGCCTAATTTTGCATCAAACTTTTGTGCATTGGAAAACAGTAAGGATCTTGAAAAGACACTAAATGGACATCGATTTTTAGGCTTCTTGGCTTTTACGATTGGGGTTGTGGTATACCCTTTTGGAAAGATAAACTCCAAAATGTAAGAATTTTCCTCCTCATTTTCAAAATTCATCATTTGCTTGGGTGATTCAACTTTCATCACATCCACCATGCATAATGTTGAAAAGTGGTTCGAATGAGGACTAACTCTTACTTCCAGAGTAGTATCCCTATTAGTATCTTCACCCCAAAATGGACTAGAGTCTTCACAAGGATTATGCTTGATTTCTTATTTTACCTCTAGCACCATTTCCCCAATCTTGGAATCATTCCTCATGGTTGGTTCAGTTGGTTGGGAAATCTCCAAGGGTTGATCAACATCAAGCTCATCATCAGTATAGGATTCTTGCTCCTCATATTCACACTCTTCAATTAGTTTAAATGATTCCACAGACAAGATATCATCTAAACATAATGTAGAAAAGTGCTTTGGATGATTGACCTCGATATCCATCTCCTCTATCTTTTCTATTTCCTTGTTAAATACCTTAATGTCTTGATGTATATCACCTATGATATCAATCGTTGTGCTCATACAATCCAATATTAGTTAAAGCATAACTTTAATGCCACTCTTTCCGGTGCTTCGTTCTTCGTTTTCTTGACCAAAAGACCTATCAAAATCATAAGAAGAACTAGAATTTGGGTTAGCACAATGGGTAGAGGGGGCATTTGGGCAATCACTCTAATGTCCATCTTGACCACCACATAAAATACAATCATACTCCCAGTAGGATGGAGATGGTGCACACATCTCTCTCCGGGGAGCATATTTACAATCTTGCCAAAAGTGAGGTCCATCACAATATGAACATGGATCATCAAGACATGATTTCCAACCACCAAGCTCATATTCATTCCAAGACGCCATAGTAATAAGTAAACTAAATTAAAAATCTACCTAACACCAGAAATAAAAGAAAACTAAACACAAATATTTACAAGTTTAAATTCAAGCAAGTAGGCTAAAATTCCAAACCAACTCAATACGCCAAATTATTCCCCGACAACGACACCATTTTTGATAACGCTCAACTTACATGTCAATTTAGTGCAAGGCGGTCGTCGTCAATATATTTACCCAACTTTGGAGTTGGAGTCGAATCCACAGGGAACAATGTGAGTGACGATTAAACTAGTTTGAAACTAAAGCTACAAGTTAAATTCAAACAACTAGCATGAAAAGACAAAATGGGGGTTTTCAAAGATCAAACAAATAATTATTGGTCACTTAGTTTCCGTGTTTGCAATCAAGAGTTTATGGAAAAACCAGAATTATGTTCACTAGGGATTTTGGTACTTGACAGATGCTACTAGTGGTTCAGGATTCTCACGGTAGGTAGGACAACAAGTTATCTTTATCGAAGTTATGCTTAAATGTCTCTCGATCTACTTAAGCATTTAATTACCTAATCCTTTCGGACTTTGGAAATTTATATTCACAGCCCAGATTTTACCTCAGGTTAACCAACCTTGTTACAACGCTGATTATTAAACGGAGTATTTCCAAGTCCCTGTTGATAATTCACTTCCTACTATATTTGATTTTTTTCTCAAGCAAATCAAAGTAGGTTTTATCTATTGTTTGCAACCAACAGACGTTAATTAAAACCTCAGAATTATCAAGAAGTCCTACCACCTTTCGAATCCTGATCACTCAGCACCTTATCAAGACCTAACCCTAGATCCCATAATTCAGGTTAAAGGAATTTAGCCACACTCATGACGTAAAAATCAAAGCAACTAGATGGATTCATGCTTTGAAAGATAAACTTACCATAAGATGAATAGAAACTAGAGATTCTCAAATTATATCACAAAGGAAATCCCAAAATAATGATAATAATCTTTTCAAAATATTTGCTTTTTCGAGCCAAGAAATTAGAGAGAAAATATCAAAAGTATTGTCAAAACTCAATGTGCGAAACCCCTAAGAAAACCCTAAACAGGGCTTTAAATAGTTCACCCTAATTATGGAAACAAAATAATAAAATTCAGAAATTCTTTGAATTAGGTGACGACATTTGTGATAGCTTATCAAGAGGCTGATGACTTATCACAAATGTTGTCAGCTCCTTCTTCAATTTTGGCTCTTCCTGCTTAAGGCTGACCACAATCTTGATGACTTATCAACTCCTTGACGACCTATCACAAAATGTCGTCAAGGCGCTGCTTCAGTTCTCCTGTGCTGCCTCAGGCTGACGACATTCTTGATAGCTTATCAGATCCTTAACGACCTATCACAAAATATCATCACAGCTTTCAATCTTAGGTCAATTCTCTGTTTATGTCTAACGATGAATCTGATAGCTTATCACAAGGCTGACGACTTATCAGAAATGTCGTCAGACACACTTTTGCCTCTATCTACTTCTGATTTCAACTCCTTTGCTTCCATTCTTGTTGGTTCTCTATCATATTAGCTTCTACTGCAAAATCAAACATAAACCAATCAAAAACAATAAAAGTTTCTTAAGACTTCACAATTATTCTTAGTTAAAAGCCTCAAATATGTTAGCATTAGCTCACACATCAGTTTTATTGATTTGATACGGAGATTGATTTCAAGCAACTATTATTCAGTGAAAGAAAGAGGGGTGAAATAAGGTAATCCTCTATCTCCTACTTTATTTATATAATCAATTGAAGTACTCTCTACGGCTCTAAACTCTCTTTTGAGGATGATAAGTCTGTAGGTTATGAGATGCCTAAGTGGAATACAATTGTACCTCCTGTTTTTGTGATTAAAGAGCTCCATAAAGTTTTTGCAAAATTCTTTTGGACTAATAAGGAATCAGGCAGAAGTGAACACTGGTCAGCATGGAACAAAGTATGTTTTCCTAAAAAGGAGGGTGGACTTGATTTAGATCTCTATTTGATGTTTCAAAGGCCTTGTACGCTAAATTATTGTGGAAATTCAGGACACAAAATAGTTTATGGTCTAACATTCTTAGGAACAAATATTGTAAGAAGCAGATCCCTTCTCTTTTTCAATGGTAGGGTAGTTCTCAGGTATGGAAATTTATGTTGCAGAATGGAGACATAATTGAGCAAGGATTATGATCGGAACCTAGAGGAGGCACAATAACTGTATGGTTTGACAATTGGACTAATTTAGGCCGTTTATTTAAATATCCTTCAGAAATGCCTACTTGTCATGACTTTAATGAGACGTAGGACCTAGTTCTTGGTTATGTGGTAGAACATGTGAAGAGTACTACAAAAAGAAGTGTTGTGCAATCAAAGTGATAAACCATGATGGATTCACACAAGCTCTGGCACTTTTACAGTCAGTAGTGCATGGAATCTTCTTAAACAAAGGAAAGAAGCAAATGAAGACCTGCAACTTATTTGGAGTAAAGGCTTTCCCTTTAAAATCTCATTTCCTGTGTGGAGAATGTGGCATGTTATTGTTCCAGTCGCAGATCTGATGTCCAGAATCCTAACATTTCACATGATTGTAGGTGTTGTTTAAATCCGGAGAGGGAGACCATAAAACATTTGGTTTTTAAAGGGGAAACAGCTAGCACAGTCTGGAACTACTTCACAAAGGCAGCTAGTTTTAATCCTCTCAATTATCTTAAGGACAGTGTTAGAGAATGGTGGAACTTTCAAGGAAACGAAAGAGTAAGGATTAATTTTCAGGTGGTTCCTATCGCCATGTTGTGGTTTTTATGGAAAAAAAAAAAAAGAAATACTATACTGCATAGAGAAAAATATTCTACTGGTAAAGTTCTTTTTTTTATATCACTAGTTCCATAATAAAGTTCCTAAAAGCTAGATTAAATATGAATTGTGACAACAAAAAATGGGTAGAATTGTAGCAATTTTGGAAGGGTATAGACCTAATTACTCTTTCAAAATAGTAAGATGGTATCCTCCTCCAGAAAATTGGCTTAAGTGCAACATTGATGATGCTTCTAGAGGGAACCAGGGCCTAGCGCAACAGCCTTCAACATTAGAAACCATGATGGAGATTTGGTTGTGGCCAAGGGATACCTTATACAAGAAATTACAATCTTGCGGGGCAGAGGCTGGAGCTATCAGAGAAAGCCTATAGTTTTACAAAGAGAAGTAGCGATTTAATGTTATTATTGAGACTGATTCACTGTCCATCGTTCACATTCTGTAAAGGAAGTGGGAAACACCTTCGTCTTTATTAGTTGAAGTCAAGGAAATCAACACTCTAATGGAAATTTTATCAGCAAGAGTACAATATTCCCTTCGGAAAGGAAATACTCTTGCTGATTTTTTCACTAACCTGGTTTTTGTTTTTGCACGTGAATTTCACATAGAGAATTTACAGGATGTGCCTAGTGACGGAAGAAAATTACTACAGCTAGACAAACAAGGAACACCAAACATTCGCAGGAGCAAAATGGATTAATACATATGCATAGGTTAAAAGATTTGGACCAGATTTACTACAAATAGCTTAGTTTTCACAGAAGAGAGTACAAATAAGTACGTCGGAAGAAAATTCATATGATGGAGTATAAGCACCTAGTGAGAGTTTAGGGTGTTCAAAGATACAAAATCAAGACGTGGATATTTGCATGTGCACTCGGATCTGTCAACAGTGCTAGGTTGACAGGTGAATCTGCAACAGGTCATAAGAGAACATTAGTAAATCCCTTTAAAAGCTTTTTCCACCTTATTTTTTAATGGAACAGATGGCGGTATCAATCTCTAGTTAGATTTAACCCATCATTCAATTGAAAAATGGGCAAATTAAGCCTTAAGGAAAAGAGAGTTCTTAGCTTTCAAGGGTAGAGTAGAACTGATTTTCACCTCAAACGTCTATTAGCCGTGTAGCGAGATCGAAGTTTAAGCGTTAAAACTTTGAAGCAATTCAAGTATAAGAATGGAGTTTGTTGGATTTCATCGAGATTTCAACAATCAAGAACCCCAAGTATCAATTCAGATGATGACCTTCATCTTTCTTAGATGGTAGCTCCGTATTTTCGGAATTTTAAGGAAAGATTGATGATTTTCTTGGTAGCTCAAGCTGAACTTTTCAGCTGACTACTTTCCTAATATGTTTCGGGTGATGTCTGGTTTTGTAAGTGTTTCTAGGCCAGGCCATTATTGGGCCTGATTTTTGTATATTTACTGACCCATTTTGATTTAATAAAGTATAAATAACATAAATACCAACCATTTTGGAAGTAATTACACTCTCTCCCACTTTTTTAATTACTTTACTCTCTCTCCTTATTAACATACATAACATAGCCGACATATACATAGCATTCTATGTATATGTTGGGATTTTTGTAATATATTTAGGAAGTTGGGATTTTTTGTAATATTAGAAATATAAGTTGTGTTTTTGTGTATTTTTTAGTTTAATAAATGGGCATTAACCCTTTTTAATTAAAAAAAATGTGTATATATGTATGTATATATTGAGATGTTATGAATACATCTATCTGTATTATATTTAATAGATTTATTAGTATTTTATCATCCTTTGTATAAGCGAGCAAATCATAGACAAATTCACTAGTATATAAGAAAAACTCATGTTCGGCGTGACCATATTGTCTATGTTATGTGAATGAGTTATACTAAAGAATAACTACTTAATATTAGTATTGATTAATGATTTTTTATAAAATTATGTGTATTTGATAGTCTATAATTGATCAATACAACTAGTTTCTTAGGATATTTCAATATATTGTTTATGCATCATGACCTGTTTATGGGAAGATTGTATAAGAACACCAAAAGTTTGTAAGATTGTTCATTTATATGACGAAAAAAGGGCTAAAATTACCTTTGAAGTATCCGAAATGGAGCAAAATACTCTTCTTTAGTTTTTAGACTCAAAAGAGTTTCTACGTTAAATATTTTACACAAAAATATCCCTCTATCTAACAGAATAACACCAGACATGCCACATGAACAAAATATATACCATGCATGCCCCGTGTACCAAAAATATCACTTGAATAATCCACGTGGAAAATCCCTCATATAATCCATCCTCCCACTTAATAATCATCATTAGCCCAAGAGACAAGAAGTTAGAAAAGTTCAATTTACTTGCCATCTATAAATTAACCTTTACTTACAAAAAAATAAAGGCTCAACAAAATGATCCTTCTTTAAGTGAAAGTTGCAAGATTTTTCATCACAGTACTCTTGATAACTTCTTAGATGTCTCATTGAAGGAAGAAACTTGTACGATGAAGAAAATACCTTGTAAACTTAATCTATCGGATAATTTTAATCCAGAAAAAATTCAATTTAATGTTTTATTGCGAGATTGATGGATAATGAATATATGCACTTAATAATTAGTATAGAACAAAAATTTCTTGTCTTTTACATCATATCAAGGATGATGAATTAAGGAGCTCTTATAGTCTTAATAAAAGATTTGGAATGGTTTAGACACCAAGGTTATGCCATTTCATATTGAACTTTTCCAGCTTCTTCTCTTTTGGGCTAATGATGGTTATTAATTGGATTGATATATTAAATGAGAATTTTTTCATGTGGACTGTTTAAGTAACATTTTTTATTCACGTGTCATGTTTTTTGTCACTTTGTTAGAAAAAAAGATAATTTTTGAGGCAAAAAACTAATGAAGATATTTTTAGTTTATTTCAGATGATTCAGAGATATTTTTGACCCATTTATTTTTATAAGATTGTATGTAAAATTTTATTTTTATATAAAACACAAATGTAAAATTTTATGTCTAAACATAACCTATGTCCAAACGGGTCATTCAATTTAAATCCAAAAGATTATAGTTCTATATTTTTATTTTTTTTCAAAATTCAATTGGAAGATACCTTCCTTAAGCAAAGCAAACTCCTTGAACCAAAAACAATCAGCTTCAAAGTCATCTTCACTAAACGACGTCGTATTTAACGCTTCCAATGCCATAAGCGTTTCCACTAAAGCTAGCCTTTTACACGAAAGCGAGCCTTTCACACATTTCTATAACAGCAATTATCGAAGGATCCGACCCGATTCGTCTACACATATTCGGGTCGACCCGTTATGGCTGCTACCGTATCCAATAAACCCAACTCCGATAGCCGGACGACGGCGAAAACCGCCGGAAAAGTGTGGTTTTATTCACTCCTTCTCACCTTACAGTATGGTGCTCAGCCCCTCATATCTAAACGCTTTGTCAGGTTCAGTTATACTACTTTCAATTTAATTGTTTTAATCTAATTTTCAGTTTTTTTTTTTATGTCGGGTAAAATGCAATTTAATTCTATGAACATATTAATTTATATTGTAATTCACGTGTGAAGTGTGCAAGTTTTTTTATTTTTATATAATTGCGTAATACACTTTTACTTATCCAATATACTAAAAATTAATGCCCATTTTTACTTGTTCAATATAAAAAATCAAGAGTAATTTATCAGCTACTCCTTCTTCCAACAATACTTGTCCACTATACTAAAGACAGATGTCCAACAATACCTGTCCAATTTGAAAAATCCATGAATAATTTACTCCTTTCTACTCATTTTACCATTACTATTAAATACTATTCATCACTCAGTGCATTTTTCAAGGTATTAAATTTATTATATTCGAAGGATGATATAGTAAAATTATCCCTATTAACATTCTGTTTGGATGATGGTTTGACATAGTTTCATAATGTATGGTACGGTATGATATGGTATGGTATTGTATTGTATTATATGGTATAGTACAATACAATGTTTGGATCGACTGTATCGTTCACTGCTGTTTAATAATAGTTTTATTAGTTGGTTTGATGGTATGGTACTGTATCGTAACTGATAAATTTACTAAAATGCCCCTTATTATTATACATTTTAAATTTATCAAAAATTATTAATAAATAAAAAAATTTTCTTTCTCTTATCCTTCCTTCTTTTCACATGAATTTGATTACAGGGAATGTTTCACTAAGATTGCAACAAGAAAATGTAGATACAGTTTTACTTACAGCACACAACTATTGATTGTTTGCAATTCATAGACAAAGAAATTTCATCCATCAAATTGAACTCTGGCCAGAATAACATATTCACAAACCACCTCAATGGAGGAATTCACCAAAGTACACCGCAACGAGATAACAGCACGATTCAAAAGGTATTACACACTGCAAGGAGAGAACAAGTTTTAAAGAGTTAGCTGTGCGCAGTCTATTTCTACTAAGTTGAGTTGTGCTTCATCTATAACTTCGAATATCTTACAATCGTTCAAACTAGAAATACAGTTCACCAAGTGAAACAATCATCAGTAAAGTAAATTCTGTTTGACGAATTTTCTCCTAAAAACAACATCTAATCACCTAAACAATTAATCTTCTCCCATCTCGGCCCTTCTAAAACCAACCTAAACACACAAAATTCAACTGTCTTATACACAACATCAAGCTGATGATACGCAGCATCAATATCAAGCTCCAAAAATCTCGTCATGAGTCAAAACTCATCATTTGTTCTAACCAAATACTGCATATCACCTCGAATTTGCCTTGGAGTTTCAATAAACGAAATATAGAGAAAATGAATCCCAGGTCCTTCACAGATAATATCAGCAATCTTCAATGCTAAATGCAGAAACGACAACAACCTTCATGTGATCCCGTACACCAATCGCCTTATAAAAACTGACCAATTGCACAATCGTCAAGAACTAAAGCAAACAACTTGAACACGTGGTTGCAACTATTATCAAGTAATTGTTGTAGAGAATCAATTGTCAGAACTCAGAACATCTCATATATTTGTGTGAAGAGAAGCAACATCAATTACACCATTTTGGTACACCACTACACGTACTCAAGAAAAGAATAATTTCATTGCAATAACATTTATTAGGTTCACTTGAACACTTCAAGAATGCCCCAAACTCAAAATAAATAAACCTTGTGCACAACGTGCCAACAAAAGTTCAAACATTCTTTATTGTCAACAATATAAATCATAAAGTAAAAAAAAAATAGAAGCTAATCTTAATTGTTTTATGGCATCATTTTTGATAAAAGATCCTTGCGCTGTTCCTTTGGACATCCTATCAGTGTACGACATGCACTTGCATTTTGACAAAGAAAAATATAAGCCTTTGTATCCACACCAGATTTCAAATCCAACTCCTCCAACATATTTCATATCTTGGTCTCAGAAATAGGCGGAAGGGATGAAAGCCGATTAATAGCACTAGCCCAGTTGTCCATTACACCTCTCAACACGTCAGTCATGCCTTCAAGATGCTCATGTTTAGATTTTTTATTTCTGGTAGGCGCTGGTGCTTCTGAATAGACATTAGGTGTAGGTGCATCATTAGTTGTTTGACTTTGATCGCCAGTTCATGTCCTTCCATATCTTCCAATGAGTCAGTATTTATATAACCCATTTCATCTATGTCATCAATAACGATTGAATCAACACTTGGTTTTGTTAGATTTTTATGAGCATTCCCTCTTTAACATATCTGAACCAGTCTCAGCATGTTTTTCAGTAGCTCTGTCCTTTCCATATAGCATCACCAGCTTTTCATAATTTTGAAATGACTTGTTTTTAAACTCATCAGCTTGAGGCTTAGCCTATATATTATAAGTGCAAAATATTATTAAAGAAAATAATATTGAAAAAAGTAACTTATCCATGTTTACTGGAGAATTTCACGAAACAATAAAAATTCAGTTATGACTATAAATATAGCATACTTATCTGTGATGGGCTGTAAATTTACCTGAATTAGTTGATCCCACACTTCAGGTTCAGCATCCCACTTATGTGTGATAGGATCCCAAGCAAATCCGCTCTTTCCCGACTGATGAAACGTGTCGTAATACTTGGTGAATTGCCTTTTGATTATTTTCATCCGATTATGAATTTTTTCCTTGTTAATAACCTTATCTGGAAATTTAAATTGTAGCTTCTTCACAATGTTATCCATTGCGTGCGTAGTAAAAGTTCCTCCAACCCTATGTCCAAGTGCATCCTCGTGACAATAGGCATCAACTAATGTGTCATCCATCGTATTTGTCCTAACGCATACAAAATTCTCTTGTACATTTAGATCACTTGAGGTGAATTCCTTTGCTTTTCTCGTCATATCAACCACTACAGAATTAAGATAAATATTCATAAAATTCAAAAAAAGAAAATGTTGTCACACTTAAGTATTGATAAAAGATATAATATAAAGTAAATCAACTATACATAATATTTGTACTAAAAACAATAGCATCACGAAATTACTTAAAAATAACATCAAATAAGAAAAAATGTGACACAAATAGTCACTTAAGTTTTCTGTTACTATGGGATTTTATTACTTCTCTAGCTTGTGGTATTATTAAGATTAGGGAGGCAAACTTCCACTATTTTGTTTGTACTCTATTCTCCCGAACTCAAATCAAGAGAACGTCCTAATATACACTCCAATGAACTGGCAATTCAGCAATAAGAATTCAAGTGAAACAGACTCATAATGTAGCAGAACTTAAATTATTCCGATAGGATTAATGCATCTGGTACTACTACATCTTATGGAAGACTCCCTATGTATAACACATCCACAACATCAACACAAACTAACATCTTCTAGGCCAAAGGAAGCAATTTATTTGCCTTGAAATAGTCAGAATGTGGGGTTCCGTTGGGAAATAACTAATGCTCACTGATGTCTTATACCTTAAGTCCCTAACTGGAATCTTTATTATTGGCACTATATGGTCAGATTTCAGTTGTATTGGAGGTACAAATATCTCAATACAAGTTTTAAAGAGTTAGCTGTGCGCAGTCTATTTCTACTAAGTTGAGTTGTGCTTCATCTATAAGTGAGAGGCGTGCCTAGTTCGGAGAAGATTGTTGTAGCAGGGGATTTCAACGGGCACATCGGGGCGCTACCGGGAGGCTTTGGGGATGTGCATGGTGGTTTTGGTTTTGGGGAGAGAAATGAAGAGGGGGCGACCCTATTGGAGTTTGCGAGGGCCTTTGGGCTGGTGGTGGTGAACTCGGGCTTCCCGAAGAAGGACGAGCACCTGATCACCTTTCGAAGCGCGGTAGCCAGGACTCAGATTGACTTTTTGTTGCTTAGGAAAGGGGATAGGGCGTTGTGTAAGGACTGTAAAGTCATCCCGAGTGAGAATCTTTCGATCCAGCATAGGCTCTTGGTTATGGATTTGGGTATAAAGAAGAATAGAAAGAGGAGGAGTAAGGAGGGTAGACCGAGAATTAAGTGGGGCGGCCTGACGCCAGTGAATACGTGGGAGATAGGGGAGAGGTTGGCGGGAATGGGGGTGTGGGAGTGTAGGGGGGACGTGGATAGTATGTGGGACAGGGCGGCAAGGTGCATCAGGGAGAATGCAAGTGAGGTGTTGGGTGTTTCTAGGGGCCAGGCCGGGCACCATTGGGGGGATTGGTGGTGGAATGAAGAGGTGGAGAAGAAAGTGGGGACCAAGAAAGGGGCGTATGCTAAGTTGGTGGAAAGTAAGAACGAAGAGGAGAAGCGGGTGTACAGGAAAGAGTACAAGCTAGCGAGGAAGGAGGCGAAGTCAGCAGTCACGGCTGCTAAGACGGCCGCTTTTGAGAGCTTGTATGCAGGGTTACAGGGGAAAGGAGGGGAGAAAAAGTTGTTTAGACTCGCTAAGGCTAGGGAGAGGAAGGGTCGTGACCTCGATCAGGTGAGGTGCATTAAGGGGGAGGACGGTAGAATGTTGGTGGAGGACGGCCACATCAAGAAGAGATGACAGTCGTATTTTCATGGGCTCTTGAATGACGAAGGGGATAGAGATATTGTGTTAGGGGAACTGGAGCACTCAGAGGAGTGTCGGGATTTTAGCTATTGTAGACGTTTTAAGGTAGAAGAGGTTAGACAGGCTGTCCACAGGATGCGAAGGGGTAGGGCGACGGGGCCGGATGAGATACCGGTGGAGTTTTGGAAGTTCGTTGGAGAGGCTGGTGTAAGGTGGTTGACTAGATTGTTTAATGAAATTTTCAGGACGGCAAAGATGCCCGAGGCGTGGAGGTGGAGTACCATGATCCCTCTCTATAAGAATAAGGGGGACATTCAGAGTTGCGATAACTATAGGGGGATTAAGTTATTGAGTCACTCGATGAAGATCTGGGAGAGAGTGGTCGAGGTGAGGCTGAGACGGATAGTGTCTATTTCGGAGAACCAGTTCGGATTTATGCCCGGCCGCTCGACGACGGAGGCAATCCACCTGGTACGGAGGTTGGTGGAGCAGTATAGGGAGAGGAAGAAGGATCTGCACATGGTGTTTATCGACCTGGAGAAGGCTTACGACAAAGTCTCCAGGGAGGTGCTTTGGAGATGCTTGGAGGTGAGTGGGGTACCGCTGGCATATATCAGAGTAATTAAGGATATGTATGATGGAGCGAAAACCCAGGTGAGGACGGCGGGAGGAGACTCGGAGCATTTCACTGTCCTGACAGAATTGCATCAGGGATCTACTCTTAGTCCCTTTTTGTTTGCGTTGGTGATGGATGTGTTGACGCGGCGTATTCAAGGGGAGGTGCCGTGGTGTATGCTGTTTGCAAACGATGTAGTTCTGATAGATGAGACTCGAGGGGGTGTGAATGACAAATTAGAGGTGTGGAGGCGAACTCTTGAGTCTAAAGGGTTCAGGGTGAGCAGAAGCAAGACAGAGTATGTGGAATGCAAGTTTAATGACGTGAGGCGGGAGAATGAGGTAGTAGTGAAGCTGGAAGCTCAGGAGGTATGTAAGAGGGACAAGTTCAAGTATCTTGGGTCCGTGATCCAGAGTAACGGTGAGATTGACGTATTGGGGCGGGATGGATGAAGTGGAAACTCGCGTCGGGGGTGCTGTGTGATAAGAAGGTGCCGCCCAAGCTTAAAGGCAAATTCTACAGGGTGGTAGTCCGTCCGGCCTTGTTGTATGGAGCGGAGTGTTGGCCAGTTAAGAACTCCCACATTCAAAAAATGAAGGTGGCAGAAATGCGGATGTTGCGCTGGATGTGTGGACTGACTAGAGGGGATAGAGTTCGGAATGAGACTATCCGGGAGAAGGTTGGTGTGACTTCAGTGGAGTGCAAGATGCGGGAAGCACGATTGAGATGGTTCGGACACGTGAAGAGGAGGAGCATGGATGCCCCGGTCCGTAGGTGTGAGAGGCTAGCGTTGGATGGTTTTAGGCGGGGTAGGGGTAGGCCGAAGAAGTACTGGGGTGAGGTGGTTAGGCGGGACATGGAACAGTTACAGCTCACCGAGGACATGACCCTAGATAGGAAGGTCTGGAGGACGCGAATTACGGTAGAGGATTAGGGCCAGTTCGGGTCGCTAGTGTAGGGAATTACTTGGTGGGGGTTTTATTCTTGTCATGATTCCGTGTTCCGTGTTCCGTGTTCCATGTTGTATTACGAATCTGTGTGCTTTCCCTGCTTTCCTCTGCTTTATATTACTTATGGGTGCCGTATTTATGTTATGTAATCTGCTTCTGTGCTGCACTATGTGTTTGTGTGGTATCTTGTGCCTTGAACCGGGGGTCTATCGGAAACAGCCTTTCTACTTCATCAGAGGTAGAGGTATGGACTGCGTACATCTTACCCCCAGACCTCACTAGGTGGGAATACACTGGGTTTGTTGTTGTTGTTGATTCAAACTAGAAATACAGCTCACCAAATGAAACAATCATCAGTAAAGTAAATCCTGTTTCCGACACATCCAGGAAAATCAGACGCCAACAATGCCAACGACGAATGAGCGTAGAAGAAGAGAAGGCATCTTAAAATAATAAGCAGTTAAAGTTTCAAAAGACATACTTGAGAGAATGAGCGTAGAAGAAGAGAAGGCGGAAGATGAAGAACGATAGAGGATAGGTAAACAGAAAAGTGTAAAATAAAAATATGTTAGGGTTAAAAGTGATATAGGCTGAAGGGTAAAATGGGATTAAAGAATATTATATGAGGGTCTAATTGGAAAAAAAAAAAAGAAGAAAACAATGGTATACCACCAAATTGGTGGTTCTGAAAATTGGGACATTTCATGGTTTGGTAACCATGAAAATATACCATACCATACCATGACTTTTAAAAAACAATCAATACAAACATGGTTTCCTGGGTAACCATACCATACCATACCATGGAAAACCATCATCCAAACAGGGGCTAAATAGATTGTTTCTTAACCTGTGTGCCAAGTCAATAGTACACAAATATTATTGGACGGAGGGAATAGTAGTTTCTACTTTACCCTTGTTATTAACTATAGTCATTTCTCAATGTATTTTCCAACAACAACAAAAACATTATACCTAGTGTTGTACCCCGAAGTAAGGTTTAGGGAGGGTAACAACAACAACAACAACAACAACAAACCCAGTATATTCCCACAAAGTGGGGTCTGGGGAGGGTAGAGTGTACGCGGTCCATACCACTACCTCTAAAGAGGTAAAGAGGCTGTTTCCGATAGACCCCCGACTCAAGATTAAAGACAGTATACAAAAGCATCAAAAGCAAGGAACATGATAAAATAACATAGGTACAACATCCATAGAAGATTGTACATTGCCAAACAAAGAACACCAAAGTTCACCTAATTACTGGCTACGACTCATCCACACCCTTAGCCCTCTATCCTAATGTTTTTCCTCCATACCTTCCTATCCAGGGTCATGTCCTTAGTCAACTGCAACTGCTCCATGTCACGCTTAATCACTTTTCTCCAGCATTTCTTCGGTCTACCCCTACCCCGCTTGAAACCTTCCAAGGCCAACCTCTCACACCTACGAACTGGGGCATCTGTACCCCTCCTCATCACATGACCAAACCATCTCAACCTCACTTCCCGCATTTTTTCCTCCACAGATACCACTCCCACCTTCTCCCGAATAATATCATTCCTAACCCTGTCAGCCCTTGTGAAACCACACATCCAACGCAACATCCTCATTTCTGCCACTTTCAACTTCTGGATATGAGAATTCTTAACCGGCCAACACTCCGCTCCATACAACATAGAAGGTCGGATTGCAATTCTATAGAATTTGCCTTTTAGCTTGTGGGGCACCTTCGTATCGCATAAAATACCTGAAGCGAGCCCTCCATTTCATCCAACCATCCCCAATACGGTGAGAGACATCCTCATCTATCTCTCTATTCCCCTGAATCGTAGACCCGAGATACTTAAAACTATCCCTCTTGCAAACCACCTGAGAATCCAACTTTATTACCACCTCCTCCTCGTGCCTCGAGTCACTAAACTTGCATTTCAAGTATCCATCTTGCTCTTGCTCAACCGGAAACCTTTAGACTCCAGGGTTTGTCTTCAAACCTCCAGCTTATCATTAACCCCTTGTCGCGACTCATCAATTAAAACTATATCATCTGCGAAAAGCATACACCAAGGCACCTCGCCTTGTATATTCCGCGTCAACACATCCATCACCAAAGCGAATAAAAACGGACTAAGAGTTGATCCCTGGTGCAACCCTGTTAAGGTCGGAAAATGTTCAGAATCTCCTCCCACAGTCCTTACCCGAGTCTTCGCCCCCTCATACATGTCCTTAATCGCTCTAATGTACGCCAGCAGGACCCCTCTGGCCTCCAAGAATCTCCAAAGAACCTCCCTAGGGACCTTGTCATACGCCTTTTCCAAGTCAATAAACACCATGTGAAGATCCCTCTTCCTCTCTCTATACTGCTCTACCAGTCTCCGCACAAGGTGAATTGCCTCAGTCGTGGAGCGACCAGGCATAAAATCAAATTGATTCTCCGAAATAGGCACAATCTTCTTCAACCTCCGCTCCACCACCCTCTCCCAAATCTTGGTTTAGGGAGGGTAAAGTGTATGCGAATCCGACATCTACCTCTTTTAATACTTTAACACTTAATGCACATCAACATCTTGAACACCACAATCTTACAAAGATGCATCATAGAAAACAGATCTTTCGCAGAAAGTATCATCATAGAGAGTAGTAGAAGTGTTAGTTGAGAAAAACTAATTTCTACTTCCTTGCCCTATAACCTTTAGTGATGGAGAAGATGTAGAGAGTATATAGTGACCTTAATGGGCGTAGTGAGGATCAATTTATAGAGGTCAAGACTTAATTCGGTACGTCCATCAAGTAATCGATGTACGGACGAGATCTATTCTTTAATTGTGGCCGTTAATTGGGTCACTAGTAAACTTGGACCGCAAGTAAACTTGAGCCACAAGTAAGATAAATTCTTACACCTCTACCTTAGAGGTAGAGCGGTTATTTCTGATAGGCCCCCGACTCGAGAGAAAAACAATCTAGAAAAGGAAGTGATGGAAATAAATAAAATCACACAGGAATAAAACAATAGATAGTAGCAAAACCATACTACACCAAATAATACTATAATTAGCCTACTCAAAATGATAACAGAAATTGAAAAACAAGAAAGAAGAGTAATACTACCACTACTAGAACGGACAACAAGTCAATACACTCCTATCTACTAGTAAGGACAGATTCCTACCTACTACCCTTCTTTCTTAATCTGTGTCCTCAACACCTTTCTATCTAAGGCCATGTCCTCGGAGAGATGCAACTGCGTCATGTCCTCTCTAAGCACCTCTCCCCAATCTTTGGTCTGCCTCTACCTCTTCTAAATCTATCCATGACCAACCTCTCACACTTTTGCACTGGGGCATCCGTGCATCTCCTCACCACGTGTCCGAACGTTTTCAACCTCGCTTCTCGCATCTTGACTTCCTCCGGAGTCACTCCCACCTTGTTTCGGATATTCTCATTTTTAATCCTATATCTCCTAGTATACCCACACATCCATTGCAGCATCCTCATTTCCGCCACTTTCATTTTTTGAATGTGTGAGTTATTGACTGGTCAACATTTCGCCCCATACAACAAGGTTGGTCTAACCACCACTTTGTAGAACTTGCCTTAAGCATTGGAGGCACCTTCTTATTGCATAAAACGCGGATGCGAGCCTTCATTTCATCCACCCTTCCATAACACGGTGAGTGACATCCTCTTCAGTTTCCCAATTTTCCTAAATAATAGATCCAAGATACTTAAAACTATCTCTCTTTTGGATGGCTTGCGTCCAACATCACTTTTTCTTCAGCTTAGGCACCACATCACATCACTGAACTTACACTCCAAGTATTCTGTCTTTGTCCTGCTCAATTTGTAACCTTTTTAGACTCTAGGGTATATCTCCAACACCTCCAATGTAGTGTTAACCCCAGAACGAGTCTCGTCAATCAAAACTATGTCATCCACAAATAACATACACATGTCACCTCACTCTGAGTTTCTTGCATCAATACATCCAACACCAAAGCAAATAAAAATAGACTATTGCTTGATCCCTCGTGCAACCCCATAAAACGGGGAAGTTCTTTCAATCTCCTTCCACTGTCCTTACTTGAGTTTTGACTCTATTATATATATCCTTAATTGACCTAGTGTACGCCAGAGGTACATTTTTGGCCTCCAAGCACCTCCAAAGAACTTCCTTAAGGTCTTTGTCGTAAGCCTTTTCTAGGTCAATGAACACCATATGTAAGTTTTTCCTACATTGTTTCACCTATCTTCTTATTTGGTGAATGACTTCTGTAGTCGAGCGTCCTGACATAAATCAAAACTGATTCTCACTGTAATTTCCAAAGCATTAAATTTATTATATTCAAAAAGTGATATAGTAAAATTGTCATTCTATTTATTGCTAATTAAGAGTGTGACAAGTCAAGACTGGACAAGTAAAAATGAACATAGGGAGTAGTTCTTGTACTATATCTCAAGCATTCTTTTATCGTGCATATTGAGAAATTTGGGAGAAAATGTATGGTGCAGTTGTTTGTATTGTTAATCATTCATAAAATGGCACTGTACCAAAGTTAGATTAATTATACTTAATTTTCATAGATAGGAAGATGTGAAGGTCCAGTATTAAGGTAGAAGATTAGTAGGTAGTTTAGCGTGTGTAGTTCCCTTTTTCAATTTGTATTACTTGTTGTTTCCTTTGCTTCAATTATCGTATTATTTAATTTTGGTAGATAGGAAGATATGGTGGTCGAGCATTAGGGTACAAGGTTAGTAGGTGCTCAAAACGTGTCTAGTTCCCTTTTTCAATTTTGTATTACCCGTTCTTTCCTTTGTTTCAATTATCGTATTATTTATTTTTCGTAGATAGAAAGATATTGTGATGAGTATTAGGATAGAAGGCTAGTAGGTAGTCGAGTATGTCTAGTTCTCTTTTCAGTTTTATATTACCTATTGTTTCTTTGCTTCAGTCATTGTAGTATTTATGTTGATATTGTTCTCTTCGCCTTTGCATTTGCTTTACATTGTTGTTTGATATGCTTTGTTTGAGTCGAGGGTCTATCGAAAATAACATCTCTATCCTCACAGGGGTAAGGTTGGGTATACACTATCCTCACATACCTCACGTATGGGATTACATTGGGCTTGTCGTCGTCGTTGCTGTTATTTTTCGTAGAATGCCATTTGGACACATGAGTGTATTTGACATAAGCAAGTGGTTGGATTGTGTTATCGATTTAGAATGTAGTTGTGCTTGTATGACATCTTTGGCAAATTTATTCACTCATTGTTTCCTTTGCTTCAATTATCGAAAATAGTCTCTCTACCTGTAAGGGTAAGGTTGCGTCCACACCACCCTCCCCATACCTCATTTGTGGGGCTGCGTTGGGTTTGTTGTTGTTGTTATTTTTGTAGAATGCTATTTGGATGCATTTAATGTATATGGAACAAGTGTTTGGGGTGTGTTCTTGATTTAGAATGAAGTTGTGCACTACTACTTGTGCTTGTACGACATCCTTGGCAAATTTATTCACCCATTTAAGGAAAGATAAAAATTTTTCGGAGAAATGTATAATACAACATGCCCAGTGTAGTCCTGCAAAGTGGGGTCTGGGAAGGGTGTAAGGTAGTTGTCAATAAGGGCTTACCCCGTGCATGAAGTGTTTTCTGGATTCGTGACAAGCATCGGAAATGAGGATAGGTGGTGTATATATGCTACATATCAAATCCATAATCTACAGGTCACTAAAGGAGGAACTCTAAAATTGCCCCAGGGATATTGTCCTCATGTTGTCCTCGCATCTTGTGTTTGAGTTTATCGTGTGATTTTTACACTTTACCGATCAAATTGGATACTAATGGAGTTTATTTGTCCATACTTTTGTAGTTAATGTTTAGAATGGGCATAAAGCAACCATAATAAATTTAGTTACAAGGTTGTTAAAAGTTTCGAGAATTGTTGTTTGGGAAGAGAGGTCCTTTTCCAATTTTTTTTCCTCCTTCAAGGAGATAAGATAACAATAACAATCTCTAGTGAAACACACCTATTAAGTATTTGATTTGAATGCTTGTAAGTACTACTGAGGACATGACCCTAGATAGGAAGGTGTAGAGGACGCGGATAAGGGTAGAAGGCTAGTGTGAGTGTGTGGATTGTAGCAAGTAGTTAGGTGATTTTCTTGTGTAGCCGGGTTAGTATTCTTTGGACTGTGTCCATAGGTAGGAGTCTCTAGCCAAGAGAGTTTAGGTGTGGTGGGTGTCTTTGGTCTGTGTGTGTATGTTCCTACTTGGTGGATGTCCTATTTCTTAGTCCTTATTTCGTAGTACTCTTATTTCTCTTATCTTGCATTTTCTCTGATTTCTATTTTTGCTATTTTATTCCTTATTTCTATTATGTCATTCATCCTGCTGCTTGTTTCATTACGACCTTGTTTACTATTCTTTATGTTGAGCCGAGGGTCTATCGAAAACAGCCTCTCTACTTCTTCGAAGAAGTAGCGGTATGGACTGCGTACATCTCACCCTCCCCAGACCCCACTTTGTGGGAACACACTGGGTTTGTTGTTGTTGTTGCTTGTAAGTACTACAAAGAGGCTTGGAGAAGACGATGTGACACTCAACCTGGGGGGGGGGGGGGGGGGGGTTATCCTTCAACAGTGAAGATAACAGTATCTATGAGGGAAGTACGACTAGGAATTGTCCATTTTCAATACAACAATTTTGGGTAAATGGCTATGGAGATTCATGCAACAGAACACCTTTTAATGAAAAATATTTACTAAAGATGGAATGAGCTAATGGATGGTTCCTTCAACAAGGAGCTAATTCTATAGTATATATCTTTGGAATGGACTTTTGAAGGATAGGGAGATGAGGCAAGAAAATTACCAAAGAAGATCTCCACCTTTAGTGATGATCCAAGGAGCTCATCAAAAATCCAAAAGATATCCACCTCCATGAAGGTCTCCAAATTGGATAGAAATTGTACAGTTCCTATTTATATTACTAGTTATACAATGGGTTTAGTCCAGGACTCATGTCCAAATACTAACATAACTAAGGAGTCGTGCGATAAGTGAGGCGTGTGGGACCATGCTTGAATCATGCCGAGAGCTCCAACGGGAGCTAGTCCTGGTCAACACTGGCCAAACTCATCATCAACACTGATCAGACTTGATTAGCTGGGATTAACCATTTGCAAAGCCTTTTTGTCTTTTTACTAATATAAGCCCGTGGCCATGCTGTTGTGAAGTAGGGAAAACGTTTTTGAAGGATTTATGTTTGATGGTTACCTTTACAGATTGCACTCCATAGTTATTATGGATTGATAAACGAGAATTATGCTAAGAAATATGATCATTAAGAAAGGATAATCAGGGGATTGTTGTGGGAACATTAGGAGGGCCATCCAAGTTGGCAACAAGATCAGATACTGAGGATCTTTTTCAGAAATATATGATGGAGGAGGGAGCTTTACCTTACCAAAACAAAAAATTATTGGGAGGAGGAGGGACAATTGATAATATGGGTTGGGCAGTTGAGAGAAAAGTATTTTATGGTTAATTCGTATAACACGGAATTGGCAAGTAGGGAGGCAAGAATGAAGTTCGAAAAAATGTTTGGCCACTAAGGCTCACAGAAATGTTGCTTTTTTTGGTTTGATGTGCAGTAAGAGATGCATCTGGCAATTCGAGAAAAAATAGAATGATATTTATAAGTTGATGTTGCATGTGCAAAGAATTTGGAGACGATTAAGCTGGTTACGGAACTGTGGACTGTTGTATGCACATGGTTTAGCATATAGTGGGTGTTACCAAGGATAGCAGAGGAAGCTATCACCAGCTTGGAGATTACAGAAAATTGTCGGTGAAAGGGAGAAGCCTGGGAACATCATCACTATATCTGTTTTGTTGCATTTGAAATGAAAGAAGTAGGTTGTTTCAAATCGATAATGTTGTGGAAAGAACAGATCATTTATATTGCACTTGTACTTTTTGTGTAAAGAAAGAATACCGTGTTGTACATATAGTTGCAAACTCATTTATACCAATGGATTACTCAGGTTGTGTCATATGAACAACTTGTAAGTACTGTTGACACAGGTTGTCCATTTATTGACTTGTTGAAGAAAGTACAATATATACAAAATGTAAATCTTGTTGGTCTCGTTCTGCTTGATCCATTCCTCAACATCTGTCAGGTTGAATTCTTTTTGGGAGTTGAACTCTTTCAATATTCCTTGACTTTATTCTTTCAGGTTTGATCCATTACTTCTAGAACATGAGCACTTCCCACTTAGATCCAGCTACCATACTTCTTCCCTCTTAGTTGCAACTTACCTTGTCTACAAGGACTTTCTGAAGCAACAGTAGATATTAGAATGGTTACCATATCATGTACACGCTGGAAAACATTAGAAAATTGTATTGTCGTTCCTTTCCAATATGTCAGAAGGTCAAAAGCAATTCATCAAATATCATGTGAACAACATACTCTGTATCGTCAAACATCATGTTGCTGTAAATAAATCCTAAGTTCATTAAAATTGAAGAACAATGTCTTGGTGTGATGTTACTCAGCCTCAGCTATATCTATTTGTTTTTTATTTGAATCAGCCCATCATAGGTGCCTAGTACTGGTTTAGCTCCTCCGGTCCCAGGAGCTAGGAACTGGCTCAACCCTATGAATTGGTGGGTCAGCTCCTTAGCTAGGGGTCCAGGTAAGAATGGTCCCACATCAAACTGGGCCGGCTCAATGAGCAAGTAGAACTTTGTGCAAAAATAATATCAATTTGTTTTATAAACAAAAAAAATCAAATTAAGACAAGTACCTATGGGTTGCTTGGTTTCCACCCTTTTCCGTGTTTCGTTGTTATCTTATAGATGCTTTTTATCATGTCTACTTCGCTACTTTTTACTATCTTGGTAAAGGAAATATTATGCTTATTCTTTCACATATATTGTTTGGTGCTAAATGCTCCCCTATTCCTTGTTAAGATTTATAGTGTTCTGACATAAGTATTTCATGTTCTGCTCTTCCTACAGGCGTGAAGTGATAGTTACTTCATCTGTTTTGACGTGTGAAGTAGTCAAGGTAAACTTCCTCACTTTTTTCTCTTTGTTTTTCACTATATGATTCCACATGTTTACATACATATACCTTCTAATCACTTTGCAGGTTATTTGTGCTCTTATTCTCATGGCAAAAGAAGGCACTTTGAAGAAAATATACAGGGAATGGACCTTATTTGGTTCTTTGACTGCATCTGGACTGCCTGCGGCTATCTATGCACTACAGAACAGCTTGTTGCAGATCTCCTATAAAAATCTTGATTCACTCACATTTTCAATCTTGAACCAGACAAAACTGTTCTTCACAGCCTTATTTACTTACATGATTTTGAGGTATGCTTTTGCCGGGTGACTGATAGTATGTTGATCGGAGTTCCGAAGTGTTGTCTGTCTGTTGATTGTTATCTTCTTTGTCTTAGACCTTGCTTGGAGAAGATTATTGACCAAGCGCATACTTTGGTTACCTTTGGCAACCGTTCTAGTGCTTAGGCTGCTAGGGGTAATTTGATTAAAAGGATAAAAGATTATGATGCTGGGGATAGAATGTCGGATTTGTGACTTATATGTCATGGATTCTAATTGTGAAGCCAATTCTTAATGCTTGTGCCACGGTAGACTGCCTACATCACATCCTTTTGAGTGCGCCCTCCCTGGACCCTGCGTGAATGCGGATGCTTCCCGTACTAGGCTGTCCTTTATTCTATCCCACGTTTTGTAGAATATTTAATTATGGGACTAGCAATCTTGTAGTATTATTTTTGTTCCACATTCTTTAAGGATTAGTTATGAGTAGAGCTATCAATATGGGCCGGCCCAACCCAGGGTCAGACCGGGCTAGCCCATCAATATGATAGGCCAGAAAATAGCAAGCCCAACCCATCACACGGTGGGCTGCTGGCCCCCACGGGCCAACCCACTTTTAAAAATATATTATTTTTATAATCTTAATTTAAATTTTAAATTGTTAATTACATAAATATATACAATATAATATTAAATGAAGTTACTACTTGCTCAAATTTACAAAAAAAATTAAATAATCTGTGAAATTAAATAAATTTTGACACCAAATTCATATCAAATAGAGGTGTTGAAAAACAAACGAAACTGTTAATTGGTAATGATATAACTAGCTAAATAATAATATTAATCTATTTTTGTTTTAATTGATCACAATAAACACACAAAGAAATGCCAATATTTAGTCCATTAAAAGCGAAAATAAACCCCTCAAAAAAAAAAATTCTCATTGCACTTATGAGTTATAGCGTGTTCAACATCGCCACATTATCTTCCTCAAACATATTTGATTCCTTAAAAGATTTAGTATTTTACTTATTTATGATGGTCCAAATAAACTTTGAGTTTGGACTCTTTTTTTAATTCTTAGTACTCTATTCTATTTTTTAATCATTTTTTGTTTGGCCCACGGGTCAGCCCAACCCATATTGCTCAAGCCCCACGGGCTTATACGGGCTGAGCTAAAAAGCCCTGTTCTTAAACGGACTATAAAAATTGTATCCCAGCCTTATCAAATTACAGGTTGGGCCGGGCCGGCCCAACGGGCCTGGCCCATATTGACGACTCTAGTTATGAGGGAATCTATGTATTGTTTATGCAAGGTTTAGTTATTCATGTATTACTTATTCCATTTTCTATCCCGTATAAGATAATATATAGATTCACTCATAACTTATACATATATTAGTTATACGGGTTTCTAAATTGCAAACCAAACACCGTATTAATTTTATACATGAATAATTTACCAAACGTGGTATTACTTATGCTGAATGTAATACCTGCATAACTTATCTCCAAACCAACTATCAAGCAACCTCTAAGGGATCACAATCTTGGGATTACTAATCCCGGGATAAAATAACAAATTGACACATTTGCCCTTCTCAAAAGTTTTTCTCCAAAAGTCTCTTTAAGAAAACCAATGTTAAAATTGAAAATCAAAATTTATTTAAGTTTATCTAGTTTATACCAACTACATGATTTCTATGCAACAACAATAACATATCCAGTGTATTTTCACAAAGTGGGGTCTGAAGAGGATAAGTGTACGCAGTTCATACCACTACCTCGGATGAGGTAGAGAGGCTATTTCGGGGAGGATAAGTGTACGCAGTCCATACCACTACCTCGGATGAGGTAGAGAGGCTATTTCGGATAGACCCCCGGCTCAGGACACAAAACAGTAAAAGGACATTGTAAAAACAAAAACAAAGATGGAATAACACACCAATAGAGAATAACATAAACAAGAACACCCACGGAGTAGTTACAAGGAACTATGAACAGGAAACTGCCATACGCACGCATAGCACTATGACCACTGGACTGGCTACAAACAAAACACTCCTACTTACTATCAAGGACACACTCCTACCTACTAACCCTCTATCCTAATACGCGTCCTCCGCACCTTCCTATCTAGGATCATGACCTCCATAAGCTGTAACTGTCCATGTCACGTCTAATCCCCACCTTCCAATATTTCTTCGGCCTACCTCTACCCAACACATGATTTATATGATATCCCGTATATCTCATTTTTTCTCAAATAGACCAAACATTTACTAATAAAAGTATATCCGCTAAATAATCCCGTTATTATTTAATCCCCGTATTATAATCCGGTACATCTTTTATTGCAAGACAAATGACTCCTTAGTGTCTTAGATGGTATCTACTTGATATACAGATTGATAAATATTATCTTCATAGAAACAATACTCTTGCATCATTCTCTGTTCTCGTAGAAGATCAACTGATTCACTTAGCTGGCTATTTGCAACATTTGTCATTTAAATTAGAACTTTGTGACACTTGAGATCTCTGTGTTTGTACAACCAACTCTTGTTTTTCTTTTAATTGTTTAAGCGATTCAGCAGTGAACAGTCCGTTGCTGTAATATCCTGCTTGTGTTTTTGTTAGTTTCACGAATTGTGCATCAGGCGATTCCTGAGAGGTTTCCTCCCCCACACCCCCCCAAAAAAAAAAAAATTCCTTCCTTTTCAGGCAGAAGCAATCTATTCAACAAATTGGGGCTCTTTTCTTGTTAATCATGGCAGCTGTCCTTTTAAGTGTTGGTGAAGGCTCCAGCAAAGCTTCCAGTAGTAGTAACCCTGATCAGATCTTATTCTATGGAATTGTACCAGTTTTGGTTGCGTCTGTGCTCTCTGGTCTGGCATCTGCATTGTGCCAATGGGCATCTCAGGCAAGTAAACGCTGTTAGTTTATGAAATGGTCCTTTGCATTTCCTCCATTTTGATATGCTTCTTCTCTATTACAGGTTAAGAAACACTCATCTTACCTGATGACTGTGGAGATGTCCATTATTGGGAGTCTCTGCTTGATAAGTAGTACTTCCAAGTCTCCAGATGGAGAAGCTATTAAACAGCATGGATTCTTCTATGGGTGGACTGCATTAACTTTGGTAAACCAGCTTTGTCAATATGCAATTTTTTTTCTTGTTCTTTATGCCAGGGAGCTTGTTAAATTGGTAATGCAAGTACTCAGAACATCCAGGAACAAGAA
The DNA here is from genome assembly GCF_002878395.1 of Capsicum annuum. NCBI lineage: Eukaryota > Viridiplantae > Streptophyta > Magnoliopsida > Solanales > Solanaceae > Capsicum > Capsicum annuum. The sequence continues at coordinate 184,429,362 of NC_061115.1, read as the reverse complement.
TGAGGAACCACCATGAATATGGAGGTTCCTAAAAAAAAAAACTTTTTGGTTTTCTATGTAGTGATATCTTCTATTAATTTGCCTGACGTTTTGTCGTTTTGTTGTCATATGCTTCTTATCCTCTGGTTAGATCCAACTTTGACTTTTAAATTTGTTGACCAGGGGATCTCCCAAATGGGAGTCTCACGTTCGAAACCCCCTGTATGCTTTTTCAGTGTAGCTTGTCGCAGGGGGCCTGCCTAGTGCGGTTACTTCTTTGTGGTTTGCGGGCTATTACACTGGAGCAGGGTTTACCCTGTGCGCACCTGAAGGGTAGCGGTTGTGAGTTCCCTTGTCAATTAAAAAAACAAATTGATCTTTCTTTGGCAACTAATCCTGGTAATAAATTGTTTAATTTCCAAAAAGAAACAACTTGTTCCATGAGTTAGCTGTTTACATATTTTTTTTTAAACAAGAAAATAAAAAATGACCTGAAATGATAAAAAATCAAGATGACCTGGATTCATTTTCTTTTCCTTTGTTAGCTTTGAAAAAGGAGTCAGATCTAGGTAAAACTCATGATTTTTATGTGATACCTGTACTTTTGTTACAGATTCCCGTTGTGTTAAATGCGGTTGGTGGAATTCTTGTGGGGCTTGTGACTTCATATGCTGGTGGTGTTAGAAAGGCAAGTGTCCACTAAGCTTCTTATGCTTTACAACAACGTAACCAGTGTAATCCCACAGGTGGGGTCTGAGGAGGGTGGTGTGTACACAGCCTTACCCATACCCATACCCATACCTTGTAAAGGTAGAGAGGCTTTCTTATGCCTTACAAGCTCCACGGAAATTGAATATGCTTGAAAAGATATTGTTTCTATTCTCTGTTATAGCTTCGCCTTCTTGTGCCTTTTCCTTTGATTTATTTGAGGCAATTTGTAGCTCTGGTGCCTCACTATATCACTTGAAGTGGAGTCTTAGAATATTTTCTGTTTTCGAATTCATAACATATCCTCTTGATAATTCATGGTAGAGCAAAACAGTTAATTATATGGTCTAATTATTTTGTCTGGTCTACAATAAGATGAGGTCTTAGAAGTGTTGTGCTTCTGAAGAGCAAATCATCACTTCACCTTTCTTCCATATTCCTTCTGGGAAAATTCAATCCCCGAATATATCATGTCGTACTTATTTTGATGTTCTTTACCATAGTTTTGTTGACAACATTTTTTCTTCATGCTTGTCTTAAATTACCTGCAGGGATTTGTCATTGTGTCTGCGCTTCTTGTCACTGCTCTGCTCCAGCTCATCTTTGATGGAAAACCTCCTTCACCATACTGCCTAGTGGCACTTCCATTGGTGATGATTAGCATAAGCATATACCAAAAATATCCATACCGTGTTAAGAAGAAGCAAGTGTGAATCTTGAATACACCATATGACGGCTCTTTAAGTATATTTGCCAACATTGGCAAAGCGTACAGTTGCTTTTACTTATCTAACAAGAAAAGAGTGCTTAGAGTTGACAGATACTATTTGAGGAGTTTCAACTCTACCTCAGGACTGGGACATTGAGTTAAAAATCTTTCTACTAGATATATCTGCATTTGATGTATATCGATGGGTTCAGCATGATTCAGCCTTGAGTACAGAGAATTGGATAATTTCTGGCTGGAAACTCCTATATGTGCTATTGGCCTTTCTGAGAAAATTAAGTGGCACACTGAAGCCGCGAGTTGAAGTTTAGTTTGAGCTCGTATTCAAGTGTAAAGAGAAAGATGGCTTTTCTATTATATCGTCTTCTCATATTAAACTTCAGTATATTTTGTTCACTTTAATTGTTTCTACATAGTATATTTGTTGTGTTTTGTTGTCTGAACTGTTTTAGACTATTTTTCCTTGAGCCGAGAGTCTATTGGAAACATCCTATCTATCTCTGAGGTACTGTAAGGTCTGTGTGTACTTTACCCACCCCAGACACCACCACTTTGTGGGATTATACTGGGTGTGGTGTAGTATATTTGTTGTGTTAGATGCAAAGAGATTGTCTGTCGGAAACAACCTCTCTACCTCCAAGGTAGGGGTAAGGGCTGCATACACACTACCCTCCTAGATCCCGTTTGGTGGGATTACACTGGGATGTTGTTGAGATACGAAGAGATGAGTTGAGACCTAACGAGTAAAAAAGGTTTTATGGAGTAGTTATCAGTGTCAGTTTCCTTTGTCTAAATCTCCAATCCCTTTGCCATGTTTATCAGCTAGTATGTAAATCACGTCTTGTTATGATTCAGAACTGTAACTCACTTTACCAACGTATGAACGATTCTCTTTCTTGAGGTGCCAAACATGTTAGGTGGTTACTATTTCAGTTCTTGTTCTTGTATATGATAGTACTTCCTAGGGACACAAAAGGGCAGCGTGGCGTGTTAAAGCGAACTATATGTGGGGCTCGAGTAATGGCTGGACAAGAAGGATCTACTGTATGCAGTTTTACCTTGTATTTTTGTAAAAGTCTCTTTCTATTTTTTGAGTGCGTGACCTCCTCATCACATAACAATAACTATATAAGTCTCCACTTCATAGTATAGGATAGGCTTGACTTTAAAGGAAATTGTTAATTTTGATTTTTGCAGTAAATTAGTAGCAGTTGAAGATGAAGTAATGAAATATAGGATAAAAGGATCATGCACCTAAGACTCGTTAAAATTCAGCTATGAAACCCTTCCCTCTTTAATGCATTGAAGGTGATTCAAGTGGTTGAAGTCTAAATTAGTTAGAGTTTCAAAATAGATACTGTCAAGTGAGAACCAAAAAATAATAATTTATGCAAGGAGATTCAAAAAATATTGAATCGCTTCTCTTGTGTGAAGGAGTCAAAAGATTTTATTCATAACCAAAAAAGAATTACTACAGCATAATTTTTTGATAAAATTTCATAAAAGCACAACTTTAGTTTTAAAATTACTAAAATATTCTTTAGTTTGAAAAAATTATAAATATCCCAACTTTTATTAATTTAGGTTAAAAATTGAGATACATCCTAAAATATTTTTTTTTTTTTCAATTTTAACATTACCAACTCTTCCTATATTAATGGCTACATTAATGCCAAAATTTTGGTCACGATTTTATCCCACAATTTTCTCTTCTTCTTCTTCACATATTTTAATTAAGGTATTTTTTCCCCTAAATTCATCTTCACTTTCTTCTTATTATGTTCAATGGTTTTTCTCAAAAATCAAATTAAACAACATCATATCCCTTTAGCTCACCCTTACTGATCGTTTAGAGTTTCATGTTAAGGATGATGATGTTTTTGGTGCTCGAGTTATGGGTAAAGTTACTATTTCGACAAAAAAAATTGTCCCCGGTGAGGTTATTTCCGACAGATTTTCCATTATCAGTACTTCAGGTAAACCTTCTAGTCCAATAATATTTTGTTGCGCGAAGCAAAAAATCAATTGGAACCTCCGACAGAAGATGATATGGTGACCAACGGATTTAAAGTCATTCATCTTTCCGAGGAAGAAAAAATCCAACTACACTCACCTTGAAAATACTCTCTAATCATCAAGTTACTGGGGGAAAAAATTATGCATCATTATCTCAAAACAAAAATTCAAGATCTATGGAGACGTTCAGAGCAATTTCTTGTATATGTTGTTCTCTATTTTTGTTGTTATATGTATCTCTTGTTTTTTAAGTTTTCGTGAAATAGACATATTAGTAAACTTAAAGATATATATTGTGTACGAGTTTGTTTTGTATGTATCTCACAATGTTTTTTGTTTCGATTCAAATATTTATACAAAAGATACATATTCTATAAAATAACAGATACATTTTAAGTTTTTTGTATATCTGGTTTTGTGTTATTGTGCATTTATGTATCTCTTGTTATTTTGGATCTGAATAATTTCAGGCTTAGATACATATTTACACATACATGATAATTTTTTCAATATTTTGTATTTATTGTTATCTGTTTAACTCTTATTTTAAAGTTTTAGTAAAATCAGCATACTAAAGATACATGTTAGTAAGGTTAAAGATACATATAGTGTATGAGAGATATATTATATGTATCTCGCATTTTTTTAATTCAATTTTTTTTTTTTGAATTCAATTATTTAGCCCTCGTAGTTATATCATTAATCCAAATGCCGGAATAACGTAACAACACAAAAATATTCATTGCAATTACTTTAAACAAAATCAAGAAAAAACAATAAAAAGGTCGTAGGAATCGTTTATAACTGAAAACGAAATATGGAAGAAATTTTATTTAAAATGTGGAATAACAAATAAATTACCTATTTTCGTGAAATTTTATTTAGTTTTTACCATTATTAGTTAGGTTAATTGCTAAATTAAAGGAACTTTAATCGTTACAACCCTTAAATTACGCAAATTAGTTTAATTATTAAATGTATCTGTAGGATGTATCTCACGTTAGTTATATGTATCTTCAACGGCAATATGTTAAAAAATTAAGATGTATTTTATCGTACAGAAAAAATTAACGAGAGATACATATATGTACTATCATCCACATTATGTATATTTAACACTACTAATATATATCTTTGGTATGTTTATATCACTAAAATTAAAACATCAAGAGATACCCATATATAAATAACCCGAACCAAAGATAGAAGATGAAGAAAAAATGTATCTAATTAGACCAAATATGTATCTCGGCCTACTAAAAATAACAAAAACAGAATTACGTAAAACAACAATCAATTTTACGTTAAATGCATAATTGAATATCAAAAGACAAATAACTACTTTTGAAATGTTAAACAAGATACAAATCTTTTTTTTGTATCTTTTCTCATAGAAATTGAAAGAATGTTCAATGGCATACCAGGTCATAACTGAAATAAGAGTACACTTGTTCATCGCTAACAACGATTTCATCGCTCTTATAACCCCCGTACTTTATATCGTTAATCCAAAAAGGTCGTAGGAATCGTTTATAACTGAAAATAAAATATGAAAGAATTTTTGTTTAAAAATGTGAAATAACAAGAGATACATTTATATGCACCTAATTTATATACAAAAGTGTTTTGTTACATCAATATATATATATATATATGCAAGAGTGTTTTGGAGAATATGACTCCAAAGTTATTACTGCTAAGGATTCCTAATTTAAAATAATTGCACCACTCATTCAAGTAAAGTCCTAATAATAAACAACTATATACAAATAGACATTCACTCGAACACCTACGTTACATTATCCTTACATAAAGTATATCACCAATAAAGGCAGAAAAGAGTTATTTGGTTAGTGTCTTTATTGAGATTCTTGATGTCACTCATCTATTTGTTCATAAGTCGAAAATAACTAAAAATAGTACATGAAATTTAGCATCTGTTTGTATCTATTCAACATTCTTCTTTCTTTTTTTTTTAAACAAGAATAATATTAAGAAAAAATTACCTAAAAGAATCTGTACGATGTATCTCACGTTAGTTATATGTATTTTCAACGGTAATATGTTAAAAAATTAAGATGTATTTTATCGTACAGAAAAAATTAACGAGAGATAATATGTACAATCATGCACAATATGTATCTTTAATACTACTAATATGTATTTTTGGCATGCTGATATCACTAAAACTAAAACACCAAGAGATACATATATATACACAACCCGAACCAAAGATAGAAGATCAAGAAAAAATGTATCTAATTAGACCAAATATGTATCTCGGCCTACTAAAAATAACAAAAATAGAATTACGTAAAACAACAATCAATTTTACGTTAAATACATAATTGAATATCAAGAGACAAATAACTACTTTTGAAATGTTAAGCAAGATACAAATCTTTTTTTGTATCTTTTCGCATAGAAATTGAAAGAATGTTCAATGGCATACCGTGTCATAACTGAAATAAGAGTACACTTGTCCATCGCTAACAACGATTTCATCGCTCTTATAGCCCCCGTACTTTATATCGTTAATCCAAAAAGGTCGTAGGAATCGTTTATAACTGAAAACAAAATATGAAAGAATTTTTATTTAAAAATGTGAAATAACAAGAGATACATTTATATGCACTTAATTTACATACAAAAGTATTTTGTTACATCTATATATATATATATATATAAGAGTGTTTTGGAGAATAAGACTCCAAAGTTATTACTGCTAAGGACTCCTAATTTAAAATAATTGCACCACTCATTCAAGTAAAGTCCTAATAATAAACAACTGTATACAAATAGACATTCACTCGAACACCTACGTTACATTATCCTTACATAAAGTATAACACCAATAAAGGCAGAAAAGAGTTATTTGGTTAGTGTCTTTATTGAGATTCTTGATGTCACTCATCTATTTGTTCATAAGTCGAAAATAACTAAAAATAGTACATGAAATTTAGCATCTGTTTGTATCTATTCAACATTCTTCTTTCCCTTTTTTTTAAACGAGAATAATATTAAGAAAAATTACCTAAAAGAATCTGTACGATATATCTCACGTTAGTTATATGTATTTTCAATGGCAATATGTTCAAAAATTAAGATGTATTTTATCGTACAGAAAAAATTAACGAGAGATACATATATGTACAATCACGCACAATATGTATCTTTAATACTATTAATATGTATTTTTGGCATGCTGATATCACTAAAATTAAAACACCAAGAGAGACACATATACACACAACCCGAACCAGAGATACAAGATGAAAGAAAATGTATCTAGTTAGACCAAATATGTATCTCAACCTACTAAAAAAACAAAAAAACAGAACTACGTAAAACAACAATCAATTTTACGTTAAATGCATAATTGAATAAACAAAAGACAAATAACTACTTTTGAAACTTTAAACTAGATACAAATTTCTTTTGTCAGATCAATTGCAAGGAATTCTCAATGACATACCATGCCATAACTGAAATAACAGTACACTTGTCCTTATAGATTTTTCCAAACTTAACTTCACAATTTTTTGCAACCTGTAATGGTCTTGTTTCCCTTCATATCGAACAACGGCAACGAAAGGGGTTTGAGTAATTATGGTATAATATCGTTAATTCAAACGTCGAAATAATGTATGAACACTGAAATATTCTTTGCAATTGATGAAAGAAAATCAACAAATAAAAAAAGAAGAGGTCCTATGAATTTTTTTTTGATAATTTTCATTGCAATTGGTGAAAGAAAATCAACAAATTAAAAAAAAAAAAAAAAAAAGAGGTCGTATGAATTTATTTTGATGGAACGTATGAACTTTTTGCAACCTGGAAACTGATTATAGAAAGGTTTTTATTTAAAATGGTGGAATAACAAACTTATTACCATATATCGTGGGATATTATTTAATTTTTACCATAATTAGTTAGGTTAATTGTTATATTAATGCTAGTTTAGCTGTTACATCCCTTAAAACATGCTAATTAGTTTAACTAATTCCTTAAAATATGCTAATTAGTTTAACTAATACATGTATGTGTAGGACGTATCTAACTTAACTTATACGTATCTTCAAAGGCTAAATATTAAGATTTAATGAAATTTTGAAAATAGTTGAAATTTTTAGTAAATACTAGTAAATATGTCGTTATATATGTAATTTTTATTAATTTTTTTTTTTATTTTTTTTTATCAAAGGAATTCAACTGAAACTCCTTCCCTCCGCCTAGCTCCTCCCTGTTCATCCCTTTCACTGACCTTTTGAGAGAAACAAACGTTCTATCAATCAGAGACACTAATGATTGAGCAATTTTGTTCTAGATCGATTAGAATCGACTACATAAATTCTCTGTAAAAATAATTTATTCAGAGCATTTACAAGTAGAACACACAAAATTTTACTATGTCCTAATAATAATAATAGGAATTAACTGAAAGAGGCAATCTAGTATATTTCTTGGAGAGTCTTGGTACATAGCTTAGTTAGTTGGCTACCTAAATTTTTTACTTTGTTGGTGAGAATTTGATTCCCCATCCTGTAATCTCTTCCCCATTTCCTCTTTCCTTACCCTTATTTAATGAAAATATAATTAAAAAAAAAGTATATTTATTTTTAAAAATAGAAAGATTAGACTCTAGTTTGTAATGGTGTAACATAGAAGCGACTAACTGTGATATGAAATACAAAGGTTGCTATATATTGCAATTAGATTACTGTGTATTCTTTACACAACCACTATAGATAATCAAGATTGCACTTTTTTTTACCAACAGGATGGATGATGAGAAATGTTACAATGTATATTGTTTGGATTTTTCAATAATGTCAATAAATGCATGTTATATCCTTCAAAAATAGTGCATTTTGAAGAATCCAACATGGGTTTAATAATTTTTTTAAGAGTCTAAGCAACATAGGTTACAATCTCTATCCAAACTCCACCTATGCCAAAGTTGTTGGGTTCAATTGGTGTGAATGAAAAATGGAGGGACATAATCTTAGAGGAAAACATATATTGTTTTGGAAAAGGAATGGCTGTTCAGATAGTTGCGTCTGTTCAGAAAAAGACACAATATTTCAAATGAACAGACATAACTCTTTCAAAGGATACACCTTTTCGGATGAACCATTGCCACCTTTCGGAAGGGGCACTTGATGGTTATATAAACCTGCATTTATCCATAGATTTAGTAATGAATTTTTTTTTTGAATATACAAATCCTTCTTGTCTTCAAAACATTCCGTGTGATCAATCAAATCGTTGAGTGAGTTCGAAGAGATTCCAATTGTTTGAGGTACCGTTACAGTTGGTTTGTTTGGCCATTTTATTTTGGGGGGGAGGGGAATTCCGCAACCTCGAGTACTTGAGGGGAATTATTTCCTTAAGGACACTCTGTGAATTTGAAGGACTTGGCCATTTCTGTTTCATCTTAATTTCTGAAAATAAAACACACTTCTTTGAAAGATTACCTTAATCTTGTGTTGAGGGTGTTGTTGTACTTCATAGTGTTCTTGTCTTAAACTTGAACTAGTTTGAAGTTATTCTGTCAAATTAAAGATTCTGTGTACTCAAAAACAGTGAAAACAACAATCTTAAGGAAATAAGTTTGAAAACAAAATATTTTTTTTTGTTTGTTTGGTGAAATTTTCTTTTCACTAAAGTTTTTTTTTTTTTTTTGGAATCTGTAATACTTGGTTTCTGGAGATTAAAGCTTTATGCTTTCTATGTATGAACTTAACTAGTGATTTGAAGAAATAAAATCTTCATCATAAGTTAAAGATCACTCGGTTGACAATTGGAAGTCATAAAAACTTCATCGTTAAACTAGAAACAAGGGGTGTTTAAAGTTGCAGCAATTTTATTAATAGTATTTTGATATACTAAAGTTATTGTCTTGTTGTGACAGGAAAATGACGACTGATAGTCAAATACATGATACTGGAACGACTATGGTGGCAACTAGTATTGCCACGACGAGTCGTACTAATACTCCACAAGCTATGGCAACAGAAAATATTCTTCTACCTCACAACTCTCTGTCTTCAAAGGCTCACATTTGAGGAAGATCCAGAGGTGCCCGAGAGAACCTCTAAACAAGAGTGCTTCGTGATTGTGGAGGCTTGGAAACACTCAGATTTTCTTTTCAGGAATTGCATCTTGAGTGGTCTCCAAGATGACTTTTACAATGTGTATAGTGGAACAAAGACTGCAAAAGAGTTATGGGGAGCGCTAGAACGGAAGTACAAGACAGAGGATGCCGGAACTAAAAAGCTCTTCATTGCAAAGTTCCTGGAGTACAAAATGATAGACAACAAGTCTATTGTTTTCCAAGTGCAGGAACTGTAAGTGATCATCCATGATATCCTTGCGGAAGGTATAATTTTAATATATAACTTTGTTGAATAGTTTAACCATGTTCTTAGTGTTCACATAACCTTTATTGTAGGTTTGAATGTGAATGAAGCGTTTCAAGTAGCAACAATAATAGGGAAGTTACCACCTATGTGGAAAGACTTCAAGAACTATTTGAAATACAAACGTAAGGAGATATCAGTCGAAGACCTGATTGTACGACTACGCATTGAAAAAGATAATAAGGCTGCAGAAAGAAGGTCAAGAGGCAATTCTACAATGAATGGAGCAAACATTGTAAAAGATGACCAAAACAACTCTAAAAAGAGAAAGAAAACAAGAAATAAAAGCAATCAACCCAAGAAGAAATTCAAGGAAAAGTGCTTCAACTGTGGAAATATTGGCCACAAGTCTACGAATTTTCATGCCCCGAAGAAAAAAATAAAAAGGACCAAGCAAATTTGACTGAGTCCAAAAAAGAAACGGATGATCTATATGCTATGCTTTCCAAATTCAACTTGGTGGGAAATCCTCGTGAATGGTGGATGGATTCTGATGCCACCCGCCATGTTTGTACTAATAAGGAGTTGTTTTTGACATTCGCTCCAGCTCAAGTAGAAGAAAAGATCTACATGGCAAACTCCGCTACTGCAAAGGTAGAAGGAACAGGAAAACTGTGCTTGAAGATGACTTCAGACAAAGTGTTGACACTCAATAATGTCCTATACGTACCGGAGTTAAGAAAGAACTTGATTTCTGTATCACTTCTAGATAAAAACAAATTCAAATGTGTAACTGTTTCCGAAAAAATTATAATTAGGAAAAGGGAAGTATATGTAGGAAAAGGCTATCTCACTGAGGGCCTATATAAGATGAATGTAATGACTATTGAAATCAATAAAAGTTCTAATTCTTCTTACTTCCTTGAGTCTTATGATTTGTGGCATGAACGATTAGGCCATATTAATTACAAAACATTGCGAAAACTGATTAACTTAGAAGTTTTGCCAAACTTTGAGTGTAATAAATCAAAATGTCAAACGTGTGTGGAATCAAAGTATGCTAAGCATCCGTATAAGTCTGTTGAAAGGAATTTCAATCCCTTACACTTAATCCACACTGACATCTGTGATATGAAGTCAACACCATCTCATGGTGGAAAAAAGTATTTTATAACTTTTATTGATGATTGCATTAGATACTGTTATGTCTATTTGCTAAATAGTAAGGATGAAGTAATAGATGCGTTTAGGTAATATAAAACTGAAGTTGAAAATCAGTTAGAGAAAAAGATAAAAACGATAAGAAGTAATCGAGGCGAGAATATGAATCTCCCTTCGCTGAAATATGTGTAGAGAATGGAATTATCCATCAAACTACAGCTCCGTATTTACCTCAATCTAATGGAATTGTGGAAAGAAAAAATTGAACTTTAAAGAAAATAATGAATGTCTTACTTATAAGTTCAGGTTTACCACAAAACTTATGGAGGGAGGCTATCCTTATAGCCAACCAAAAACTCAATAGAGTGCCCCATAATAAGATACAATCAATTCTATATGAAAAATGGAAAGAAAGAAAACCCAACTTGAAATATTTCAAAGTGTGGGAGTGTCTAGCGAAGGTCCAAGTTCCTATGCCTAAAAGAGTAAGGATAGGACCTAAGACGGTAGACTGTGTGTTTATAGGATATGCTAAAAGTAGTAAAGCATGTCGGTTTTTGGTTCATAAATTCGAACATCCGAATATTAATGAAAATACAGTAATTGAATCAGATAATGCTGAATTCTTTTAACACATTTATCCATATCAAACTAGAATGAACAGTCTAGTGGATGGTCTAAACGACCTTGAGATGAACCAAGTGAGGATGTACATAATGATGCGAATCCAAGGCGTAGTACATATCAAAGAACGTCAACTTCGTTTGGATTAGACTTTATAACATTTCTCTTAGAAAATGAGTCTCAAACATTTAAGGAAGTGATGACGTCTTCAGACTCATTCTTTTAGAAAGAGGCTGTCAATAGTGAGATTGATTCAATCTTAAGCAACCATACGTGGGAGTTGGTTGATCTTCCTCTAGGAAATAAACCTTTAGGTTCTAAATGGATTTTCAAAAGAAAAATGAAAATTGATGGTACTATTGACAAATACAAGGCAAGACTTGTTGTAAAAGGCTTTAAACAAAAGGAAGGCCTTGATTACTTTGATACATACTCGCCAGTAATGAGGATAACGTCAATTTGGATATTAATTGCCTTGGCGGAAGTATATGGTCTTGAAATACATCAAATGGATGTGAAAACAACATTTCTAAATGAAGAATTGGAGGAAGAAATTTACATGGAACAACCTAAGAGTTTTGTGGTTCCAGGAAAAGAAATAAGGTGTGTAAACTTGTTAAGTTACTTTATGGACTAAAACAAGCACCTAAACAATGGCATGCGAAGTTTGACCAAACTATGTTGGCAAACGGGTTCAAGATAAATGAATGTGATAAATGTGTTTACATTAAAGACACTCCAAATTACCAAGTCATTGTTTGTCTATATGTGGATGATATGTTGATCATAAATGCTATGAAATGAATGCGTGAGAGCAAGTTTGATATGAAAGACCTTGGTGTTGTGGATGTGATCTTAGGAATAAGAATCCATAGAACTCCACAAGGGTTGGCATTGTCACAGTCTCATTACATCAAAAAGGTACTTGACAAATTCAGGTATTTGGAGTACGCAAGAGTATTAGGATGTTTAATGTATATAATGAATTATGCACGACCATACATAGCATGCGCTATTAGTAAGTTGAGTCAGTACACGATTAATCCCAACAAAACTCATTGGATGGAAATGAAAATAATTTTAGGGTATCTTAAATACACTCAAGACTATGTTTTGCATTATAATAAATATCCAGCCGTACTTGAAGGATAAAGTGATCCAAATTGGATCAGTGGATCGAACGAAGTAAAATCCATGAGTGGATATGTATTTACTATCGGTGGAGGAGCGGTCTCTTAGAAATCATCTAAACAAATATATATTGCTTGCTCCACAATGGAATCTGAAGTTACCGCATTGGATAAAGCCGATGAAGAAGCAGAATAGCTCCAGAATTTCTTGGAAGATATTTCTTATTGTCCCAAACCAGTATATATACACCGCAATAGTCAAACGGCTATAGGTAGGGCAGGGAGCATGATGTACAACGATAAATCTCGCCACATTAGACGGAGACATAACATCGTTAGGGAACTTCTTTCTAATGGAATTATCACTGTTGACTATGTAAAGTCAAAGGATAATATGTCGGATCTACTTACTAAAGGTCTGTCTAGAGAAGGAGTTGGGAGGACATCCAAGAGAATGGGCTTAAGGCCTAGGACAAGTCAGCATAGTGGTAACTCTACCTAGAAGGCTGGAGATCCCAAGAGCTAAGTTCAAGGAGATCAAACAAAGTTACGTTTAACAGGTTCAATACTATCAAATACCCAACTCATTCTCATGATGTAGACAATGTTTAGTAAATAAGGATAAGACATAAGGATAAGACTTATGGTGTGAAGTCTTTTAATGATTATCTAAATTTGGCAGATTTGACCAAATAGTTTAATCTATAGGATTGAACGTTTAGAAATCACCTATGTAAGGGTAAAGTCGAAGCCGCTTCAAGGAGAATGTTAGTAAAGGCCTATTCTCTAAGCTCTCATGAGACCGGAACGTGTTGATGGCTAAAACAAACAAAACCATAAGAATTATAAACAGTAAAAGGCTGGTTGTGTGACATGTGTTGTCTAGGTGTACATTAAAGCTCGACGGTTCAAAGATATCAAATCTACCGATTGACCGAGTGCATCCGATACATGTTTACTACGGAAAGTTCAAAGGAAAAACCACTTATCCAGATGCAATCAGTCTTTGCTTGATGATCACATATTTGTCCGTACAGTTTTACAAAGAATAGTCATTCCCCGTTCATGTGAGGGATTGTTGGGTTCAATTGGTGTGAATGGAAAATGGAGGAACAACTTTTGAGGAAAAGATATATTGTTTTGGAAAAGGAGTGACTGTTCATATAGTTGTGTCTGTTCAGAAAACGACACAATGTTTCAAACGAACAGACATAACTCTTCCAAAGGATATACCTTTTCGGATGAACCATTGCCACCTTTCGGAAGGGGCACTTGATGGCTATATAAACTTGTATTTATCCACAGTTTAGTAATGAAAAAAATTTCTGAATATACAAACTTTTCTTGTTTTTAAAATATTCCGTGTGATCAATCAAATCGTTGAGTGAGTTTGAAAAGATTCCAATTGTTTGAGGTACCGCTACAGTTGGTTTGTTTGGCCATTTCGCAACCTCGGGTACGTTGGGGGAATTATTTCCTTAAGGACACTCTGTGAATTCGAAGGACTTGTCTATTTCTGTTTCATCTTAATTTCTAAAAAATAAAACACACTTCTTTGCAAGATTACCTTGATATTGTGTTGAGGGTGTTGTTGTACTTCATAGTGTTCTTGTCTTAAACTTGAACTAGTGTTGACGTTATTCTGTCAAATTACAGATTCTGTGTACCCGAAAATAGTGAAAACAACAAAACTAACATCCTATGTTTAGACAGAGTTGGTAATTTTATGAGTTCATGAGCCAGATACATAAGAACAAGTATAAATTTTGCACTTAAGATATGGATTGCCTTCTGCGGCCTGATTTAACTCTATGTTTGCGCTCCTGAGTTTCATCCTCGACCATTTTTCTAATGAAATGCGCGGACTTTTTTATCTTCCTCCATCCGGATGTCCACGAACTTCTATGCTTATTATTCGCCTTTTCATATTCTTGTTGCAGCTCAGAGTAGTCCCTTTGAAGCTCTGCCATTTGCATCTTAACATTTTCAAGTTCTTCTCTAAGGGACTTGACCTCGTTCTTTGTTGAGGACCAACAATTTTCCTTGTCCAAGTTATCATCACTCCCTGTAATATCTTTCCCTTGTACTGCAGCCCTCATCTTCACTTGCTCCGACAGCAAAACCTGCATTATTCTCATTGAAATTTAGAAGTATATCAGCATGTCTATGAGGTTTTAGGTACTCATATTTGTGCTTCTATTGCCTAATCTATGGCTAAATAGCTCGTAGCTAACCCAATTTTTTAATATTCTGTCCCTAATCTGTCACTCAATAGGGTTACTGTCGGATTTTGCTGTTTAGCTAATAAGGATTTTATCTGAAAACAAAAACTAATAAAACAGATAAGAAACATTCAGATCTTCAGTTGTAAGAGGTTTGTGACTTCTTTTTACATTTCTGGATTTGTTAAACTCTATTATTTCCATGATTTCTAGTGCATTTTTCAGAATTTGAATGAAGGCTAATCTGGCAACTCGCTTAATATGCTTTTCCTTTCTTTACATCAAATATATACTTTGATGCTAAGTTGAAAACTGAAGTGAAACTTCCTAAGTTGATATATAGTAAGAAATGTTCAAATGCATTCTGTACCTTAAGTTGATTCAGTTAAATGGTTAGCAGTTCTATTATGCTCGGACTCTCTAAAAATATTGCCTCACCTGTTTAAGATACTCCAAAAATGCACTAGTTTTGGAGGATCCAACACGCACCTGACAACATTTTTGAAGAGTCTGAGGATAGGTTAACACACATGAATCTCGTTATGAAGGTAGATTTTACCTGGATAACAATTCTCAAAGGCAACCTTTCATTTTGTGCAGCGTGCATACATCCATCAAGTGACAATTTTCCGCCATCCATAATCTTGCATAGCCTTCGTCGGTCATGTTCAGACAGTGAAGGATGAGTCTGTAGAAGATATTAAGCAGCATTGTACTTTATTTCGATTGAAGAAACCAAAACCAAGCGCTACATAGTTTGTTGCAGAAGCTAAAAGAATAACCTTAAGGTATGTATCAATGGCTCTGTAGAGTCCATCATGACACGTTCGGGCATGTCGGGGCAAGGATTCAGCTAAAACTTGGAACTTAGTTATAGATACATTGGGATCTCTCGCAATTTCCGCTAGGTAGCTGTCAACCAATTTACTGATGTTCAACGTTGTTGACTTCAGTTCTTGTTGCTGCAGTCTTTGCTGTTCATACATTAAGAAATAATCCAAAATCCTCTGCACCACATCTATATTGTGGATGGTCTGTTCTTCATTTGAACTGTATTTAATGGAACTGGTTAAGAGCAGTGTTATCAAAGGCGAAAGCTGCAAAATTTTAATTGCGAATATAATGTGGACTTTAATGGAGAAAAAAAATACAAATATGTACGTGTAGTCCAAGATTAATAATTGTAGGCATGAAAAGCAAATAAATGGACAAAGGTATTGAAAAAAAAAGAACTATGATAAAGTAAGTATCAAAGTTAATATCCAAAAACACACCTAAAGTATCCCGAATTTTTGAGTTTCATACCTGAACTATTAGGTGTGCGAGTTTCCTACCTGAATCATCACAACCTACTTATCAAAATGCACATCAACTATCAATTGTTCACTTTTCCTACTTGAATGATGGTGATATTTCAGGTAGGAAATGTGAAATCAATAGTTAAGGTGTAATGTTTGGTGATAATTTAGGTATGAAACTCAAAAATGGGTATACTTTAGGTATGTCTCTGACCCTTCACTTATCTGGTGTCTGACAACCTTGAAGTGCCCTCTAAGCGACGCAAAGGGCTCAACATGTTTTGCGCCTCATTTCAGGGCTTAAAGCACGCAGTGTTTGTATTTTTGAAGAAAATTGAAAGTTGAAACTTCAGAGTGATAGAAACTCACTTTAGTGTTTGTTCACCAACTGCATATGTAGGTATCAAGAGGTCATTGGTGCTGGCGTTTTCGAGCACCATTGCAATTCTTTTCTCGAGCTCGAAAATCAGTGCTGGTGATGCAGCATAGAAAATTGACAGCTTCAACAACTTTAAAAGGAACTTACAAGAAACAGCTTCCTTCTGTGGAGGTAATATACTAATTAAGCTCTCTATAATTGTTCTCTGTTCCTTGTTCTGACCATTGCTCATTTCCCTATTCCTCCCACTTGTGATGCTCCATTGCGAATCGTTCCTTCTATTAGTACCATATTTGATATCCGTTCCTCTCGCCTCGTTATTCATGCTTGGCAACCACTTGTCACCATAGTTCATGATACACGAACCGATGATCTCAGGTTTGATCCCTTTTACCCTCACTGCTGTTATGATTCTCAAGAAGAAATCAATACGGAGAGTGGCAACATCATCGAACCACCACTTTTCTTCGTTGGTTATAATATCCCCTGTCAATGAATTTTCTCTAAAGATCTTCCAGGCAATTGAGTCACAACACCTTCTCACAATCTGTAAATTTTCAGCCCACGGAGAGAGCGTTTCACATGATTTGATTACTGTGATTGTGTCATTCCACGATGTAAGGGCTACAAATGTGAAGAAAGCTTCCGTTTTCGAGATCAAATTTCCTTCTTCCATTGCTTCTGTCATTTCTAGGAATTCTGATCCACATCTCAATGCTGCTACATTTGTTGGATTTAGGCTTATTGGCAAGCCATAACAAAATTTTAGAATTGTCTCAAAAGTTTCTGATCCACCTGAAAACTTTTCAAGCTTGAGGTCATAGCCTAGATGTGAATTTTGAGGCTCGTGAAGTTCAATTTGATTTAGGTAGCCACACCTTGCAACTAGTGGATACTGTTTCAAGATTACACAAACTTAGAATTAACATCTCAGCAATTATTGAATTCACAATATTGACATTATGTAGTATTCACTTTGTTTCAATCTAAGTGTCTTCGTTTGACTAGGCACAGATTAAGAAAAATATGAAAAATCTTTATTAATCTTGTGGTTTTAAACATGTCCGCTAGGTTGTTGGAATTAGAGACATTCTTTTTTAAACAAGCTAAAAAAGAAAGTCAATTAAATCGAAATGGAGAGAGAAACTAACATCACGATATCATACTAAAACCCTTAAAAATCCCTTTGTGTAATTATTGACTGAATTTTAACTTATATAAACATGTAACTTATCATATTTTCCAGGTGGTAATTCAACTTATTATAACGGTTACCAGTCATTTTCTTTTATGGGACATGATAAATAAGTAGTTTTTTTCGTTTCTCAATACCTACAAACTTGTACTACAAAACTGCAATTAAATCTATTACTCTAACAACAATTATACAATATTAATAACTTCATTTTCAAAATTTGTATTTCGATTAATCAACTGTAACAAAGAATTAATTTACTGCATTAAGTTTCTTAGTTCATTGCTTTAGTTAGTAACTATACTAAGAGGGCATAAGAAGAAGCAAAATGAAGGAAACTGTATTTTCTTGCATAGAACTTTTGATAAATAACTCTTGAATGTTAGTTTGTGTAGAATCACTACTAAAAATGTGAGTTTTCGATGAATCCATCAGAAAATGGCTCTTTGGATATTTTTTGATAGACTTTCCATCAAAAATCTCATATTTTTGACGGTCTTTTGACATGAATGCTTGTCAGAAATTCACGTTTTTTAAGTAGTGAAATGTCCTAGTGTCCTTTACTTACCTTGTGAACATAGAAGGTGATGTCTTCAACTCTAATTGATAAATCACTTGGAAGCTGAGAAGTGGCAAACCTGCATATATAACACAAGAAGCTCATAGTTCAACAAGTTTTTAAAGGTATGAGGAAACAACTGAATCAAATTTAAACCACTATGTGATTTTTCCTCATCTACCTATGCTTCAGCCTGTAAAATATCTCGTACCTATACTGATGAGAAATAGCGTGTATCTGGTGAAAATCGTGGTGATCAGTGTAAGCTGAACTGGACGTCATCGTTGGAAGTGAGTGAGTATGTTGTTCGGACACTTTAAATGTCTTATCCTCCAAAAAGTAGTATTTTCCTTTTTGAAGATCCGACACGGGGTTGACAACATTTTTTAAGAGTCCAAGCGACATATTAACAGATCAAGAATTACCTCATACCTTATACTGGTGAAATATGACATGTATCCAACGAAAGTCAAGGTGCGCGTCTAAGCTGACCCAAACATCACCGTTGAAACCTATGTTATATTGTCAAGTACGTGTCAACTCCTCCAAAAATAGTTCCTTTCTTAAAGATCCGACAACATTTTTGGAGGATCCGAGCAACATATTAATAGATCAAGATTTACCTCATACCTAAACTGGTGAAAGATGGCACATGTATCCAAGAAAGTCAAGATGGTTGCCTAAGCTGACCTAGACATCACCGTTGAAACCTATGTTGCTCGTACTCTTCAAAAATATCAAGTACACGTCAAATTCTCTAAAAGTAACACATTTTTTAAGGATTCGACATGTATAAGAAAATATTTTTGAAGATTTCGGCAAACATAATTTGAAACAAAAGAAACTTGAAATTGCGAGTGATGTTAAGAGTTATTACCATGACTTTTCTTTCTTTACAAAGCCATCAGCAGCTGCATTGAGCATAGTTGGGACAACTATACTTTGATCATTAACTTGGTTACTTTCATCAGACTCATCATCTATAGTATCCTCCTGGCCATCAAGAATTAACTTCTGCATTGTGAGTTGATCCGTTTACTCTGTACTAAGTCATGAAAGAAAATCCATGACAATATGTAAGAGGCTAAGGTTTCTGCCGGTTCGACTGAATCTATTACTTTCTGCTAACTTTTTATAGATATATAAATAGTACTAGCAAAATCAGAATTTTCACTAACGAAATTTAAATATATAAAAAAATAAACACATGAAGAAGCTAAAATAACGAATTAACATTCATTATATATTCATAAAGAATAATTAACATTGTATATATTATGTGATTTTTTTACAAAGAAGGTCAAGATGAACCCTTGTAATCCCTAGATCCATCCATAATCGTAAATGAATTTGACGTGTGTGCACTTAATAAGGTGACACTTAATTAAGGCCCGTTTGGACAAGGAAACTTTTTCCCAAAATATTTTTAAAATATTATTTGGTCTTATGTTGGAATGATTAGTTTTCGAAGAATATGAGTTTTTAAAATTTTAAAAAACAGCGAATTCTTTTTTCTCCCAAGACAAAAATTGACTTTCTTGCTAGTAAATCCATGTCTAAACACAACTTCAACCTTCAAATACCATTTTTCAACTTCAACTTCAATCTTTTTCGAGATAACCAATTTATATATCCGAAAGCTTATTTATTCTGAACTCGACTTTTGATTTTGAATTCAGCTCTACTAGGAGTAAGTCCTTTAAGTGGGCCGGGTTCGGCCCACTTAAAAGATCCGATCCGATAAGTCCTAGGGCTTTAGGAATTCGAATTTCGGGTCGGTTATTTTTTTAATTTGGGCCCGGTTAACCCGGTCCTGACCAAGACCGGTCCAGGACCGCCGGTTAACCCCCGGCCGGGAATTTTTTTTTTTTTTTTTAAATTTAGGGTTTTGGGTCAAACTAGCCGTTGGCCCAACGGCTATATAGCCATTTTTGGGTCCAAACTGCTAGTTTGGGCCCATTTCTTTTTTTTAAAAAAAAAAATTACATTAAAAATTATTTTTTAACCCCCCAAAAAATTCTATAAATACCCTACACCTTCAAATCATTTTTCACACAATTTTTCACTCTCTCAAATCTCATTCTCTCTCAAATCTCATTCCCTCTCAAATCTCAATTCTCAATTCTCAAATATTCAATATATTTATTTTTTTAATTTTTCGTTTACAAAGTACGAGCGGAAGTTTCTAAAGTCTCAACCTTCGGATACTTCCAAAATTTTGATATTGTCGTTCCATCTCTTACGTTTAATTTTTATTTATTGTATTAATTGTTTAATATTTAATTTTATTATATTTGTGTATTTTGAATTTTTTTAGTTTAATTTAATTTATATTATAGATAAATTAAGAAACCTCGCTATTAAAAGTGTTAAAAATTTTATCCCGGAAGCGGTAGAGGTAGTTCAAGTAGTAGATATACCCATGTGTCTTCGCCTCCGGTACCGCTCGGTACACCTTTTGAGGAAGAAATAGGTGTAGGTGCTCACGATATGGATTATGTAGAAGCTCAGAAAAATTATGGTATAGAATAAGAAAATGAAGTAGATGCGGTTAATTTAGACGAAGATAATGAAAATATTTGTGAGACACCCGCAGTAGAAAATGCTAATATTAGATCTGAATCGGTTAATCTCCCTCCCCGTCCTCCCCGTGCCCCAAGACCTCGTAAAACAACTATTGTTGCATGGCAATTTTTTGAATGTATATCAGATACTGAGGTGCAATGCAATAGTTGTCAACAAATATATAAGCATAAAAGTAGAGGCAAGCAAGGGGTAAGAGTATGTTAATGAGACATATAGGTGAAGCTCACGAAAGAGAGTTAAATATTGCACGAGGTAGTGGGGATGTTGGTGGGCCAACGCAAACTAGAATGGACCCAGCAACTGGTCATGTAACGAAGAAGTATAATAAATTGAGGGACCGAGAAGAAATAGCTAAAATGGTAGTTGTGGGTTGTTTGCCTTTTAGTTTTCCTTTTTCTGATGTCTTTATTCATTATATACAAGCAATTTATAATCCTACGTTTAATGGTATTCCTAGAAGTACTTGTCGGTTTGATATTTTTAGACTTCATGCACAATATTATTTTTATTTATCAACATTATTAAAAAATATCAATGTAGATTGTCCCTAACTTCTGATCTTGATTGTACTGTAAATAAAAATGATTATTTAACTGTTACTTGTTACTGGATGGATAGTAGTTTTGTGATGCAAAAACGTATTCTTACTTTTTTATATGATGAAGATCGTAAACATACTGGACATTTTATTATTGATTCTATTGTTAAAGTTGCCGGATATTATGGTATCGAAAATAAAATTTTATGTATTGCTTTTGTAATGCTTCTAACAACAAGACTGCTATAAAAAAATTAAAATTTACGCTACCTCCGTCATTGCCTGAAATTTTTCATATTAAGTGTGCATGTCATATATATAATTTAATTGTAAAAGATGGTCTTGAGTTTTTTGAGCTTTATATTGAAAAAATCTGTCTTGCTGTTGGTTTTATTCAAGGAAATAATAGTAGATCGAGAATTAGAGAATTTAAAGTTAAATGTCAAGTAAATGGACTTACACCGATATTGATGCCTAAGGAAATTGATATTAGATGGAATTCTACGTATGAGTTTTTAAAAACTTGTTATAAATATATAATTCCTATTACACTAGCTTTTAACCAACATTGCGGTTCATTTGCTGATTCTGCTGATTGCATGCTACATGATTCTAATTGGGTTGTAATTAATGATCTTGTTAAGTTTTTAGAAAAAATTTATGTAGCTACGGTTGAATTTTTCGGTGCTTATTATCCTACTGTTTGTAATATTTTGGCATATATAGCTGATATTTCTGGTTTCCTCAAAGAATATAAAAATAAAGAAGGTTATAAAGAAGCTGTTGGTGCCATGTTTACAAAATTTAAAAAATATTTTTTCCGATTCCCCCTATTTACTTGGTTGGTGTTATGCTAAATCCGTGCATGAAATATAATAATATGTGTCACTTTAGTACTATTATTTATACTAACTTGGAAATAAATATTAACAATGATTCTGAACAAGTACAACCTGATTTGTGAATGGCTATGAGTGATGCAAATGAATATATAAAAAAATTATATAACCTCTATGCTGATTTATTTGATTTAGCCGTACCTACAAATATCACTCCAACTGTCGCTCCTCATCCTCCCGAGGAGCCATCATCTTCTAAAAGGCCGGCACATAGTGGTTTTCTTGATTCCTTTTATGATTTAACTTGTTGGAACAGTGTTGATGAGAGAGCTTACACATCAACTTATCGGGAAGAGCTGAAATATTATCTCCGATCGCCGCCAGAGAATCGCAAACGACGGATCAACACGTTAGATTGGTGGAGGAGTAATGAAACACAATATCTTGTACTTTCAAGATTAGCTAGAGATATCTTAAATGTTCCAATATCAACCGTTGCATCAGAGATCGCCTTTAGTCAGGGACTACAACAGCTTGGAGACAACCGACACTCATTGGGAAGCAATGCAATGAATGTTCTAGTTTGCCCTAAAGATTGGATTAGAGCGGAAAGAAGAAATTAGGAATGGAACCAGAGCCGAGCAACGAGTTGAAACTTGAAGAAATTATGTCTTCACGGGAGAACTCAGCAGAATCAAGTCCAATGCATGGTTTTACCCCCGTTGACTTCGACTATCCTATGCAAGTTTCTGTTAATATTAACATGAATGAATTGAAAAAAATGATGCATAATTTGTAGATTTTTCATTCATGTAAATTATAAATTTTGGATTATTTTGCAATCAATAAAATTTCCCAAATTCATTCACTTCTTAGTCCTTACTTTTTATATTTTTTCATTTAATGATTTAAAATTTTAAATTGAATTTCTAGTTTTCTACTTTAAATTTAAAACTTACTTCTAATATATTATTAATTTACTA